>NW_025336221.1:1469960-1472907 GCF_004798865.1 Varanus komodoensis | reverse complement strand
ACCAGCGCCTCTCCTTCCATGTCCTCTTCAGAATCCAGTATAACACAAGCCCCTGGAAAGTCGGCAAAGAGGGAATGCCAGGCCCACTCCCTTTACGCCCAAATTTTGCAACAGAGCATTCCATCTTTTTAAGGCCACAATGGAGAGTTCATCCGCATCACTATGCATTAACAGGCTTCCCCAAAGTTGTGCCCTTCAGATGTTTGGGATTACAACTCTTATCAACTTTAGCCAGAATGACTACTGGTCAAGGATGATAGGTGCTACAGTTCAAAACAGCTGGAGGTTATTAGATTGAGGAAGTTTGGTATACAATATCAATATGGCTATGATCCTCCTCACTACAGGTAATAAACATTTAGAGCTTCAAATCAGACTAGCAGCAGGTAGGCCACGATTTGTCCACTTTATGAGTCAATAATTTATACTTGCTACATGCACAGACAGTAAATATGCCCATGGACATAAAATGTTTTTTAAAATGTTACCGTGCTGTTAGCTTCTACTAATAAGAATTGCTAAGCAAAGGATTTAGGGCGAGGAGGCGTCTCTATGGGAAGGCTGTTGGCAGTATTAAGATTTGGGAGATTTCTCCGTCTCAGGAAGTCTGTTATACTGTATAACAAAGCTTGCCACAGATCAGTTTCCTTGGCAACAACAGCATGGCATAGGCAAAGATTCAGGAGAAAGATAAAGGACTCTTTATAGTGAGCAGAAAAGAGCAAGCAGCTTTGCCTACCTTGAGCACTGGAAATATTTTCTTTGAACTTATGTATACAAGTATTGTTTCCTACATAAGTTAGAGATTAAGGCACATGCACACGCATGCACACAAACACAAATTTACTATGCATCTTGCACAAGGGACCAACATTTATTATGACCACAGTGTTAAAGAAGCATCCTGTTTGAGTGTACTACTTTTCTCCTTTAAAAAAACATAAAAACACAGGCTCAGGTCAGACATGTGTTGCAGAGCCCCTTTAATTAGGGTGAGCAGGGGAAAAAACCCTCATAATTCTATTTCTTATCCAAGTGGCACCTGTTGAAATAATAATATAAAGTACAGCATCTATGATCTATATAATGAGGTCTAGAATATTGCCAATTCTCTTGCCACATGTATCGCAAGCCATATCTACCCTTTTCCATTTTTATCATACTTTTGGTAAAACTACCAATGTACTTTATTTAGCTATTTTGAGAAAAGCCACTCTTCAGTGGTTCAAAAGTTACTAATTTTTTCCTGTCCGAATAAAGCCTACGGCAGCCACTGCATGCAAAGCTATGCACTGCATATTCAGTTGCAGCCTGGAGCTGTAATGCTGCTGGCTGCAGTGCCTGCAAAGAGATTATGTGTTAAGGGAATCTTACAAATTCTGTATAAAATGCCCATGCCTTTCATTATACTCAGCCCCAGTTTACATGGGACTACACTGACTGGGACCCTAACTTTCTTCCCCCGCACCACCCATGGTCCCAATCCTGATTGGGGTCAAAATTTACATTCTACCAAAGTTATCCAATTGTATAAATGACCAGGGTGGTGGACCCAATCTGGACAGGCACCATGGCAGTGTACTGGCCCCATGCTCCCTGCTAGGGCACCAAACAGCCTCAGAAAGGCAACCCAAGGAACCCGTCCTCACATTTGAAAAGGACGAGCAGGGACTGAGGCTCCTGCACGTGCTTTTGAGTAACACACAAAAAAGAAACAGCTACTGAGTTCACCTTAAAAGTAACATGTGGTCCAAGACCTCAGTGGGTGCAAAATGCACCAATGGGGCAAATGGAAGGATCGGGACCTCATGCTACCTTTTCAAAAGCTGAAGGGCCACAGTCCCTGCAGCTGAACAAAGAAAAATTTCCTATGTTTTTTCTAATATACAAACACAAAGTAATGCACTTACACAAAGGATAGCAAGCTCTGACTTAGACTATTTTTACTATTGATGTTCCATAAGCATATTGCTGATAGACTAAAAATTATAATTAGTGTATTTCTTAATTTCTTTACTGATCTTGCTATAGATGATGTTCTTTAAATACAATAAAATCTCATGTTAAAATAGCATTGACTGACAATAATTAAATGAATAAGGAAGAGAAAGGGAGAAGAGAGCAACAAACAATTTGGGAAACTAAAATGATTTAAGGTAAGTCTCAAAACTAAGCAAGCACACTGCTTGGAAGAGACTGCTGGACTAGGATTAATTTGACTCTACACAAGTTATTAAGGTTGGCAAAGTAAGCCTTCTAAATATACTATACTGAATTGGACAAAGGGAGCAATTTTGCTACACTCACATAGATTCAAATTCACAAACTACAGCTGCAGCATCTCTAGCCGCTCACAGCAACTCAAGGTCCCACACAATCACAGCCACATCCGCAGTTAATTACATTTCTGGCACTTTTAGCAATCTTTTTTCAAAGGTGGAGTTTTTGTTGAGCCAAAATCTATTTTTGCAAAACTTTCTTTTTTCCCAACCCCCAAGACAAAATAAAATCCTTTTCTCAAGCGTTAAATAACAAGGACACCATTTTCCTTACTTCGCTTAAAATACAAACAGCTTTTTTTCCTTTACCATATTATGAACATAAAGAACAATACATAATACATACGTTAAGGGCTTTTCGGCGCCAGGTAAAGACCTTTTTATTTAAACATAATTTCAATTGTTAAAACATATGATCTGGCCAGGGCAACTTCTTCTTCCTTCTCTTTCTCCTCCTATATTTTTATTTTATACTGATAATTTTAATTTTATATTTGTAAGTCAATGTATTTTTTGTATTTTGTATTTAATGGTAATTTATTATGTACTATTGTATTTCAATGTATTTTATCATGTTGTAAGCCGCCCCGAGGTTTCGGCAAGGGGCGGCATAGAAATGTTATAATAATAATAATAATAATAATAATAATAATAATAATAACTGAATA
>NW_025336221.1:1434979-1469860 GCF_004798865.1 Varanus komodoensis | reverse complement strand
GTGCGGTGATTTAGAAAAAGTATGAATCAAGCACGAGAGTTTTCTTATTTAGCGTTTCCGCGTTCAGATAACACTTCAAGCTTGCTGTGTTCAACTGGGTCAGCTCTTGACTGAGTTCATGAAAAACGGTGGTGGAAATCAGGAATGCATTTTGGCCCTGTCTGATCATTTGGAGTTATAACTGGTGATGGTAGACGGGTCCTGTCCCAAATTTGGTTTAGGGCAGATTGTACTGCCCTACACAGAGCATGCTGTGTAGAGATGTATCAAACTGGACACCAAGCAACTATTACAGGCCTTTTAGGATTGCTCTGATAAAAACTCCTCAGTCATGCATTTTATACCATTATGGGTTTTGTAAAATATCAGTTGAATGATAAAACGAGAGCTGTGGCTCAGAGCACATGCTTGGCTGTGAAAACCCCTGGTTCAATCCATGGCAACTCCAGCTAGGGCTGGAAAAAATCCTTGGCACATCGCTGTTGACAGTGCTGGGGTAAGCTATGGCTCAGCCATCAGTACTGGGCTTCAGCTGGCGTGAAATAAAATATGGATAGTAGGTGGTGATAATGCTATTGTTTTATTCATGGTGGCAAAATCTTGTTTTTCATAAAAATGTGCTGCATATAAGGAAGAACCAGGAACTTTTGTTGTATTTATCGTAGAATAGAGAGATAAGAATTTTTTTTTTAAAGACCCAACCCAAAAACCTGCTCTAAGTGTTTCAGTTTTAATCTGTGATCATGTTATCCGATAGGAGTGTTATTTCAGAAGACAACTCCTAGAGGAGCTTAACGCTTTTTTCATCTGTTGATAGTAAGGCATATTCACTGGTAATTTTATAACAAAGTATAAAAAGGCAGCGTTTTCTCACAATTTATTTTTTTGAGAATGTTCACATTCATTAATGTTCTTTACAATAAAATATAGTGTAACTGTGTTCTGGTGAAGTCAAAGTCTTGCTTGTATCAAGCTGCAGCAGAAAGCATTTTGCAGACTAATAATTAGGCAGGATACTGCTTATACTCTGTGGCTGTCAGATGAGGCTTGCTAGGGATGAGAATCCATTCAGCAGTCAGTTGCGTTATAACAGTTCCTGTCTGAAGCATTTGGGAACATACAACAAATGTCTGAATCGCCCGTTCCTCTTATTCCAAGTAGGATTTTTAAAAGCCTGAATACTAAATCTGTTTTTTTGGGATATCCCTACCTCCATTTCAGATGTCCATTTTTATTTGTATTTGCATTCTGAAACACTGTGAACTGTAAACTCTTTTTGAGTTAAAGAGCTGGGGTACAAGCACCAGTAAATAAATAATATAACTGCCACCTCTTATTTTTCAGACAAGGGAAAATAATCACCTAGTGATGTAGCAGGAGAAACAAGTTCCAGTCAATACTTTATAACTGGCTTAGCAAACATTATACTTGCATTAAGAAATCAGCAGAAGTGATTTTTCAGTACTTTGGTGATCCCCTTTTCTTGGAAGCAGTAACGTCTGTTGCTGTTTCTGTGGCATGTTTGTAGAGATGAAAATGACTTGCAAGGTCATTTCTGTGTCAAAAACTGAATGTGGAAAGTGGTGCTAAATGTGTGTTGAAAGGCATGCATGATGCTCAAACCAAACATTTGGTTAGGAAGTGTCTCTGTGCGTGTTTCCCCCCTGCAAATGCCTGTACCAATCATTGTTCTACTGTTATTCCTCCGTGCCCCCAGCTGGGTTCCAAGACAAGGAAATGCCTGGTTTTCAGGAGGGGACTGAATGAGGGCAGAAACTGTATGATATTCCAAGAATGTTTGAAAGCATTAATTGACATCATTAGTCAACTGGACTGGGGAAGGTATTTTAAAATACAGCTTCAATAAGATTTGTCAAAGTTTAGCCATTGGAATCATATTACCATTTTAGAAAAGATAGGATAAACTATCTTTTCTATGAATTGACTTTTTTCTTTAAAAAAACTACCCTATGCAAAGCCATTATATAGATATTTTTCCTAACAGTTCATGTTGCCACTCTAGTAAAAGATTACATAAATTAGGATTGTGTTGCTAAGTGTTGAAATTGGTAGCAAGCTCTGCATTTCAGTCTTTTCAAGTTATATAGTATTCTTGGTTATGTTGGCTTGATTATTTGCAGACAAATCTAATATTCTGAACAAACCTAAGTACCTCCATTCTCATGCAAGCTCTGGCAGAAACCTCGGAACAGTGGTCTCAAAGTTCTCTCTGCAGAGGGCTGTGTGTGCGTGTGTTAGAGAAGGCTTTTTATGTACTTGCAACTGACAGTTCCATTTTCAGCAGACAAGGTTATTCATGTGAAACAGGTAGAAGAAACTTGAATATGAAGATCTAAAACAGCTTTAGAGACGGCTTGTTTTTCAAGCACTTGTTATGCAGCTGCTACCTTGTTTTTTGCCTTTTATTAATGCTTTTTGACATATCAGCCACAGAAGATGTATAAAATCCTTGTAGCTGCAATTGCTGTTACCTAGCTTTTCATGCTTCAGTATGCATCTCATTCGATAACATGGTAATATTTTTTAAACTGTATGGGCTAAATCCAGTACTGGAAACCCAGCAGTGTTCCTCTCTCCTGGTCCATTTTCCTGGCCCTTCAAAGCAGAGTTTTGGCCATGCAAGATGCTGCAAAGAAGCAAGGGAGAATCATCCTCTGTTGGTGGAATGGCACTCTCAGATCCCCCCCCTCCCCATATTCTGCCTTTCCACTCTCATCCTTTTTCCAGTCTGTCTGTTGAATAGCATTAATCTTCTAAGGTACTGCTTCTTGACCCAATCTGTGTTCTTCCAATAGGTATATTGGCCAGAATGCTCTCTTGGGAGACATTGAAATTTCTTACATCCCTGTGAATATGGAGTATCATAAGAGTCAATAATGTTCTGTAATCGCTGGTGGTGGGAGCAATTGGAATAGAATTACTTTTGTGTAGTCTCAGATATAATACTTTCTCTAAAATGATATATGGATGCTCAAGGAAATCAATCGCAAGGTTCATTTTACTCTTTCTTTTCCCTATGCTCCAATCCAGCCCTTGCGCCGAATCTTTTCTAGTGCACATAAATTTACTCTCTTCGGTTCTTCTGAAATTCTTTTTAAAAGGTTTCTCAAGGGTTTGGAAACCAGTTGCCTTGGTTATGTAGCCAGGTATTGGCCACAAGTAAACTGATTGGTGATAGATTAGTCAGCCAAACAGCTTTTGGCTATTTAATCATAGAGGCAGTCTGCCTTTACAGAGGGCTAGGGTAGAGTTGTCTTCACTTTCCTTTGTTCTCTTCTCGGTACTGAAATAGTTTAATTGTTACAGCATGCTTGTTCAAGACATAGAGGAACATGAATGGGTGTTCAGTCATCAGGAAGAAAGTATCAATTCTAATCATTTCCCCCTTTTGATGTGCATATATTTCCTGAACAAGCATGCATGCTGTCTGGTTGTCATAACAAAGTATTTGTAACTAACTACTTAATTCATAATGTACTATAATTCAGACTCTTTGGTCTTGAAGCAAACGTGCACAGCAGAATGGCACCTGCTTAAAGGAGAGGTGGGTTTCTTTTGCTCCTTCTGTACAAAGGCAAGGATACTAAGCAAACTGATGCACATGGAGTCCAAAGTTACAGACCAAAGTTGTTTTGCTGAGCAAGGGGGCATCCATTCAGGGTGCAAGTGTCCGTAACTTTCCAGGAGCGAAGATGATTAGTCAACATGCAAAATAGGATTTCTCCATGAGACAGAAGGTAATCGCCTACACAAAGTTCGGCATTGTGTTTCCCATGGGGACAGTGTGCCCCCAGACACCTTCCTGGGTGCCCATTGAGACAGCCCACACAGCCTAATTTTTATTTTTAACACATTTTTATATTTTCTCGCTCACAAGTAATGTGAAAACCTCTAGCTGCAGGCATCTTAACGTTAATCCTATGAATGCCTCTGAGCGGGCTGTGTGTCTTCTGTTGCTACCTGTGCCACCCATAACACTCATTTCATGCCTGGGGCCAGGATGTTTCTCAAATTGCCTATTATGCCCACGGGCACAAAGGTTCTTCGTCGTGGCCTCTGTGCATCACACATATGGGTGCTGCACACTGCCTAGGCTAGAAGATTAGAAAGCTAACGGTTTTTGGCGGGAAAAAGCTTCGCTCCCCTCCCCCCACAGTATAAATAGAGCGGAGCATCTGCCATTTTACTCACTCTTTGCGACCGCCGTTCGCTGTGCCTCGTGCCTGTTCATCTCTCACTTAGATTTTCGCCTTGTGCTCCTAAAGGTTATACCTTGTTCTACTTACCTTGTTCCTCGTTATATTCCCAGTTCTTTCTTCTCTTCCTCATTGTAGTTTTTTCTTCTATCTCTCTAAAAAAAGCAAAAACAAAAAACAAAAAATATTATTCTTACTCTCTGTACTATCATCTCTTTCTTCTTTTTCATGATGGCACAGAGGTGGCATTCTGCAAGTGCAGTGAGTGTGGCTCCAAAATGTCTCCCACCGACCCACATGACTTATGTTTCCTCTGCCTCGGCGAGGGGCATAGGACCGACAAGTGCGGGCATTGCCTGGCCTTTACTAAACAGGCCAGGAAGAATAGGGAGAATCGTCTCCGTAAGTTACTTTGGGATCAGGCCTTGCTCCAATCAGACCAGTTGGTCCCAAGGCCTACCCCTTCCTTGGCTGTACCACCGCAGCACTCCGCCTCTGCTTCAGCCGCGCCCTCTAAGCACCCCGCCTCAACATTGGCTGCGCCACAGCAGTGTCCTTCGGACGAAGGCGCTGCTTCGATGGAAGCGCAACAGCTGCCTTCTCCTCCAGCTAAACAAATGGAGAAGCTTAAACATTCAGAAGCGGATAAATCCTCCAGGCACAAGAAGCCGAGGAAAGATAAGGCAGCTAAGGCGGCCCATAAGGGCAAGAAACTTGACCGCCACAAACATCAGGGCTCGGGTTCACTGGGGTTCTCTGTACCAACCGCTGCTATGATACCGACTCCCTCAGGACCAGCCCTGCAATTGGCGATGCAGGTGACTCCACCGGGATCCCCCAGGCCTGTGGTTTGGCCTGAGAGCGTGTCTCCTCCACTGGAGCCACTGCTTAGGGAGTCCATCTCCGATGGAGAAATTAAAGATTCCCCACTGAGGCATCGTTCTCCGACTCCGATGCCTACTGCTGGGCCACCTGAGGGAACACAGTTGCCACCTAGGCGTAGGAGCCGCTCATCGGAACGCCAGGGGGATGACTGGCCTATGCCTGGCTATGGCGGCTTCCCAGGCTGGAGTGGATATCCACCCTATGCTTACTACCCTCGGGACCGTCGTTCGCCATCGATCCTGAGAGAGGCGCCATCCACGTCTGGCCGTACAGAACGTGGATCCTCCACCTTCTCCCGAGACCTCCTCGTCTAGCGAACACTACCGCCACCACCAGGACTCGGACGAGTCGGAAGTAGAGTCCACGTCCCCAGATGTGGCCATCACTTCCCAAGACCCCGGATCCCCAGACGAGCCCCATGTTTCCTTCTCAGAACTCGTTTCTCGTCTGGTTTGGTCACTGGAAATAGAGGCCTACCATCGCCCTGGCCCCAGCACCAACCGATTTTACGATATCATCCGGGGATGCGCCAGGCTCCGCCAGGCAATGGTCCAGCCCTGGGACCAACCGGCGCAACCGCAAGTGACGTCTTGTAGGTACAAGTCTATGTACCGGGTCAGAGAGGAAGATACTCCATTCTTGCTGCATCACCCTAAGCCCAGCTCTGTGGTGGTCGAGTCGTCCCAGGGCAGGGAGACTCGGGGCCATACAACACCCCGAGATAAAGAAGGGAGGAAAGTTGATATGATTGCACGTCGGGTCTATGTGGCTGCAGGACTCGGCGTGCGCATATCAAATTATGAAGCTACTCTGGCATGTTACCAGTACTTCATAATGCAGAAGCTGGATAACGTCGCCTCCTCCCTTCCGGACCAACAGGCAGACCTAGCCAGGGTCTTTATCAAAGAGGCAATGTAGGTGGCCATACAGCAGTTGTCCACCACAAGACATTATGTGGACACTGACTCTCGGGCCATGGTCAGTGCTATTTCCCTGCGACGACCTGCGTGGCTCAGGAATTGTAAGTGTCCTGAGGAAATGAAGAGGAGGATAGAGGAAATGCCATTCGATGGCACTGGCCTCTTCCACGCGAAGACCAATCAAAAACTCAAAGCCATCCACGAATCCCGCATGTCATCGCATCGCATGGAACTCCCACAAACCAAACGTAAGTGGTCATGGTCCAGGCCTTATGGACGCCAGCAGTATCAACCTCGCCAACAATATCAACAGAGGCAGCAGCGTAGAAGGCAACAGCCCCAACAGCGCTTCTCTCAGGGCCGTTGGCGCTTCAACTCCGAAAAACGCCCTCATTAACGGTCCTGGCGAACCAATTCATCTTTCCACCTCCCACCTTCCCCTCTCCCTTTTGGGAGCCAGCTTCAAAGCCGACTCCCCATTTGGGAGTCCATTACATCTGATAGGTGGGTGTTGTCCATCATTCAGCTCGGATATAGAATAGAATTCGACATGGTTCCACCATCGAGCCCTATCCGATTTATGCCACCATCTTTGATTTTGTGCGATGAGGTCTACCAACTTCTTCATAAAGGTGCGATTTGATAACTCTCTCGCACTGATGGGCTTCACAGATTCTATTCTCGATATTTTACGGTCCCCAAACGGGACGGTGGTCTTCAACCTATCCTGGATCTGAGGAATATCAATAGATACATTAAACCAAAAAGTTCCGGATGACCACCTTACAGAATATCGTTCTGTTGCTGAAAAAAGGGGATTGGTTCGCCTCACTGGACTTGAAGGATGCTTATTTTCATATCTCTATCCATCCTTCCCATAGACACTTCCTGCGTCTTACTGTTGGATCCGATATTTTCGAATTCAATGTACTCCCATTCGGTCTAGCTATGGCACCGAGAATTTTTGCAAAATGCATGGCCCCGGTATGTGCTCACCTACGGCTTCGGGGTATACAAGTCTACCCCTATTTAGATGATTGGCTCATTGTGTCACAGACTAAGGACAACCTCCTTGCGACTGTCCAAACGACTTGTACTTTGCTTGATGACCTTGGACTATGCATTAATTTTAAGAAATCATCACTTATCCCAACACAGGTCATCGATTTCATCGGGGCACATATTGACTCCATTCTACAAAGAGCGTTTCTTCCTCCATCCTGTGCAGCCATGCTGTGTGCCCACATCCATCGGATCCGACGACTGAGGACAGTGCAAGCCGTCACTATACAAAGACTGCTGGGGCACATGGTGGCCTCAGTGGCCATTGTGCCTCACGCAAGACTCAGACTTTGTCTGCTTCAATTGTTCTTCAACAAATCATTTCACCCGCAACGGGGTTTACAAACCAAGCTTCTTTGGATCCCATCCTCGATCCTTCACTCCCTGACATGGTGGACTGTTACACGCAACCTATCTACAGGCGTTCCGTTCCGTCAGCCCCCACCAACTGTGACATTGTACACCGACGCGTCCCTCATCGCATGGGGTGCGGCATGTGCAGGACTTCGGGTCCAAGGGGCTTGGAACCAACAAGAAGCGGGGAGACACATCAATTTCCTTGAGCTTCTAGCGATTTTCAACACTCTCAAATCTTTCAAAACTGTTGTACACAGCCAAGTTGTGCAGATTGCGTCCAACAACATAGCTGCTGTCTTCTACGTCAACAAGCAAGGTGGAACAAAGTCTCCGCTCTTGGCCCGATTGTCAATGCAGATCTGGGATTGGTGCATCCCAAGGGACATAATGCTACTGGCGGTACACCGTGCAGGGACCGACAACGTAGAAGCAGATACACTGAGCAGGCAGATGTCAACAACCCACGAGTGGGAGTTGGACCGGATGTTTTGCAACACACTATTCCAGTTATGGGGATACCCGGACATAGACTTGTTCACTACCCGAAAAAACAGGGTATGCAAACTGTTTTGCACCAGAGCAGGTATCAGACAGGACTCAAGGGGAGATGCCCTCATGATGGATTGGAGCAACCTGTTTTTCTACGTGTTTTCTCCGATTCCCCTTCTGATGAAGGTGGTACCGAAGATTGTTCAGGACAATGCTACAGGAATTTTGATAGCTCCATGGTGGCCGAGGCAACCCTGGTTCACCGCTCTCCTCATTCAGTCCAAAGGTGTTTTCCGTCGACTTCCATCAGTCCCTCACTTGCTGACGCGGTGCAACGGAGCAATCCGACACTCAGACCTAGCTTCGCTCAAACTGACAGCGTGGAGCATTCACTAGATTCGGTCTCTCTATCGGTTCCGTTACCATCTCAATCCACAGACTCCTCTCCTCAACTGCGTACACGACCGACTCCTCCTTCGGGATCGAGAGAAACCATCTCGGGACCGACAGTTTTACATCCTGATATCCAGGCGATTCTCGAATCTGCACTAAGACCTTCCACACGCCGATCTTACTCAGCAAAATGGAAAAGATTTTCCTCCTTTGCTGGCCGTCGTTCTTTTTCTCCAGAATCGGCATCCATTAAGAACATTCTACAATTTCTGTTCGAACTTCACCATTTGGGACTTAAGCCTTCATCTATAAAGGTTTACGCAGCTGCCATCTCACATTTCCGTGGTACCATATAAGGCTCATCGGTTTTTTCTCAACCTCTGATTCGTCGTTTTCTTAAAGGACTACAAAATTTACACCTGTCCATTTGCCTGGTCATGCCGACTTGGAGTCTTTCTGTTGTACTCCAAGCGCTAACAAAGCCACCGTTTGAACCTCTGGCGACGGTGGATCTACGTCTAGTATCATGGAAAACTGCCTTCCTTGTTGCGGTTACTTCAGCCAGAAGGGCCAGTGAGCTTTGTGCTCTACGCATAGACCCACCATTTTTGAAATTTCACAAAGAAAAGGTGGTTCTTCGAATGGACTCAGTGTTTCTTCCTAAGGTGGCAACATCATTTCATTTGAATCAGGATATCGTCTTGCCTGCATTCTTCCCATCTCTGTCGACTCCGATTGAACGCTCTCTCCACACACTTGATGTTCGGCGCTGCCTTGCCTTTAACAGATCTCGCACAGAATCCTTTCGGGATTCTAACAGACTTTTCGTTAAATATGCTGATAATGACAAAGGTTCTCCAGTCTCATCTCAGCAATTATCTAAATGGATTGTACAGGCCATAGTGTTGGCCTACCAGTTGGCAAGAATGGACTTACCTACACTTCCAAGGGGCCATTCTACACGAGCAGTAGCGACTTTGTCGGCTTTTGCGGCAGTTGTTCCAATTCAAGATATCTGCAGAGCCGCAACGTGGGCTGCTCCGTGTACTTTCGCCAAGCATTATCAGCTTGATGTGCGCGCCAGACAGGACTGTTCCTTTGGCAGAGCAGTGCTCTCTGCCATTCTTCAGTGACGACACCTCCTTCCCCCTGGTAAGCTTGCTAATCACCCATATGTGTGATGCACAGAGGCCACGATGAAGAAAGCAGGTTGCTTACCTGTAACTGATGTTCTTCAAGTGGCCATCTGTGCATTCACACAACCCACCTGCCAGCCCCGCCTGGTGTCAGTGAGTGGACTTGTTCTTTTTCTGTCGGTTCCGTACTAATCTTGCGGTACCGATGTTGCTTGTTGTGGTACTGTCATTGCCTGCTAGGGGGCGAACGTCGGTCTTCAAGACTGAGTAAAATGGCAGACGCTTTGCTCTATTTATACTGTGGGGGGAGGGGAGGGGAGCTTTTTCCCACCAAAACCCGTTAGCTTTCTAATCTTCCGGCCGAGGCAGTGCGCAGGCGTAGCACCCATACGTGTGAATGCACAGATGGCCACTCGAAGAACATCAGTTACAGGTAAGCCACCTGCTTTTATTTACTCCATTCCTGTGCTGCTCTGGCTGGAAATATTCATAGTCTGAGGCCTGGACATGATGCGGAGAGCATAGAGTAGGAGTACAAAAACGTCCATATGTTCTCTATGGAACATGTTGGTGAGATACAGGATAGCGTCTCTTCAGTCATGCCGCCTATGCTGATATACCGGCAGTACCAAAAACAGTGCATGTCGTCGTGCCACCCATAATTCTGAATGTCAGAAATCAGATGCTCTCCATCCTGCCGATTCTTCCTTTGCATAGAGAAGCGGCTTTTGATTCTGTTTGATAGCTGATCATGATGCAGTTTTAAGTACTTACCTACAGATTTTAGCAAGCTTGTATAATCCGCTTTTTTTAACCAGGTTGTTTGCTTGTAATTTAAATTAAATAAATAAAGCACCTCATATAGGCAGTTCCCCTATGCATGGTATCCTAATGAGGCTAGACTAATACTCCCTTCCACAATATGGGGTCAAGGCTTTATGTAATATATGGCCACTTAGATACTGCTTTGAATGTACATTTATTCATTTCAGTTGCAGGTATCCATCTGTGATGGGAACACATCTGAGTATAATTCTGCCAAATTTGACTGGGGAAGTGTATTCTTTCACTTAACATTCAATGGACACTTCTATCTTTAACCATATGCTATCACAAACACTTGGCCATATGTAGCTATCTGTGTAGGTTGCTTTCATCAACTCTCTTTTGCTTCGGAGTTCCTAGCATGTCCTTTCGTTGACACAAGGAATTCAAAAGAGCAGCTTGAATCAGCAAGGCCCACCAGATCTGAAATGCTGTTGTGATATGTCAGCAGAGTTGCAAAAATAGGAAAGTCTTTTAAATGATGTGGCTGAAGATCTTCCCCCGCCTGCCATCCCAAGGAAGTAAAGTTGATTCGTGCCCTAAGAAGTCTTCAGTGATGGAAAGAAGTGTGCTGTAGATGGCCACTGTGCCTCGCTCTTCATTTTGCAGGGATAGTGAGCAAATTGCACAGCAAATTAGGGGCTTCTCACATAAACATACCAAAAGTTCAAGAGGTACTGTACTGTTCATGTTGTTTTCACGTGTGCACATGTACCTAGCGGACGTGGAAATAGCAAGGCCCTTTGTAGACACACAGTGCACATTCAGCCAGTTTTCTTCATTTGAATGAGGAAAAATCAGTCGGCGAAATAAAAGCCATGAGTATATTAGAGTTTCATTTTAAACCCGAAAGGTGTGTTCACTTGACATGGCAACCCATCCTGCAAATAAGTTACACAGTGCGGGTTGCTCTTGGAGCAGCACACCAGTCAGACAGCTGAGCTTTCCCGCTAGTCCTCCTGCTAGTATCCCAGCAGGCTCCTTCACAGCAGAAGGTACCTGTTTCCTATCCCTGTTCTGATTGTCACCCCCATTTTATGGGTTGATCTTTGAACTGTGTGAAAGGAGGTCTGTCAATGTGGGATCCTGCAATATGAAAAGAACAGCATGGATTCAGTTTGGGAGTACAAAAGAGCGATTACTTTGGATGGCTCAAGTTAAGGTTAAAAGAAACTCCATAAGAGTTTGGCTCTGGAAATGAATTAACAAAAACCTTCGGTTTGATACTTGCCTCTGTGATGGATTCAAAGCTGTCTGGCTCACTAGCTAAGCATGACAAAAGCTATATGCCAGTGAGGCGAGTAGAGTTACTAGGAATAAAGTACCATTGTGGTATAGTGGTTAAGAGCCCGTCTGGGGCTCAGGTGATCCGGTAGTCAGCCATGGAGCCAACTGGGTGACTTTGGGCCAGTCACAGACTCTCAGCCCAACCTATTTATTTATTTATTTATTTAAAACATTTCTATGCCGCCCCCATCGCAACAAAGCCTCGGGGCGGCTCACCTATGTCCTAGGGCTCTTGTTGTGGAGATAAGACTGAGAGCAAGAGGGACAGAATGATGTAAGCCACTTTGAGTTCTTTGTAAGAAAAAGGGAAGAATATAAGTCTAATAAAGAAAGAAAGTGTACCTCAACAGCCCAGCAGGTTTGTTACCATAGGTGTCATTTGAACAAAGCCCAGTCACCCTCTGATATCCCCTGGCCTGCTCCAGGCTGCCATGTGAGCCTCGCTACAGCAGTCTCCCAGGTGCCAGAGCAGCACTTGGGGCTGCTGTCCGAAGCTTTGCCTCACCTGCAGCAGCACAGAGAGGCCATTCTTGCCAGTGCTTGAGTGCATCTGCGTCTCCTCGTCAAGCATGTTTGCAGTCCCTCAGCAAGGAGGAACGGCTCCTTGCCAGTGGCTCAGGAGCAGACCTCTGTAGCCACAAGTGGGCATCCCTTTTCTATGTTCCCCCATGGCCAGGCCAGAGATGAGGAGCTGATCATGCCCCCCCCACACCCATTCCATCTCCTGCTCAAGAGTAGACCTCTTGCGCAGGAGGCAGAAGCTTCTGATCTGCAAAGTGGCACTGCTGAATGCTCAGGGTAACACAGCGGGGTGGATTGTGTGTCCCAGCCTTCTTTTCCAGAGGGAGCTAGCCTGTGGTTGCCTCATCCATAGGTCCATAGTAAAAAGCAGAGGAAAGAGCTGGGGGTTCAGCTATTCAGTGTGGATGACAAAATGATAACAGATTATTCCTACTTTGGCTCAGGTTTCTCCCAAAAGAGGATCTATCACCTTCCTGGTGAAGGGGAAGTTTGAGTTTAAGGAGCGGCATGGCAGCTCAAGATGGATAGGCAAACAGTCAAGGATCATCTCATTAGGGTGAACAAGTTCCAGTCTTCAGGGTCCGATGAACTCTGTCCTAGACTCACAAAGGAGCTGGCAAAAGAACTCTCAGAACCACTGTTTATTATCTTTGAAAAATCATGGAGGACAGGGAGGTGCCAGATGACTGAAGAAGGGCTAATCTTGGCCCAGTCTTCAAGACAGGAAAAAAGGAAGAACCTGGGAGCTACAGACCAGTCAGTCAAATCTCAATCCCTGGAAAAATTCTGGAGCAGATTATAAAGCAGTCAGTCTCCAAATACCTTGGAAACAACATGGTGATTACTAGAAGCCAACATGGATTTGTCAAGAGCAAATCTTGCCAGACTAATCTGATTTCAAGTTTTGATTGGGTAGCCTCCCAGACAGACTGTAGAAATGCTGTGGACTGTGTAGGAATGCTGTGTGGATTTCAACTTCAGGAAAGCTTTTGATAGAATGCCCATGATAGCCTGTATAGCACATTGGCTAAAAAGGGGCTAGATAGAACAACGATCAGGCAGATCCACAGTTGGCTACAGAATTGGATTCAAAGAGGGCTCATCAATGCCACCTTCTCAAACTGGGGAGAGGTAATACGTGGCCTACTGCAGTCCTGGCTCCAGTACTCTTCAACATTTTTATTAATGATTTGGATAAGGAAGTGCAGGAGTGATTATCAGATTTGCAGTTTACCCTAACCTGGGTGGGATAGCTAATAACCTGGAAGACAGAAATAAGATCCATGGTAATCTTGATAGGTTGGAATGCTGGGCTGAAAACAACAGAATGAAATTCGGTAGGGACAAATGCCAAGTTCCACATCTGGGAAAAAGAAACCAAAGGCCTCATTATAGGTTGGGGAGTACTTGGCTCAAAGATACTGCAAGTGAGATGGACTTTGAAATTGTTGTGGATTGCAAGCTGAATATGAGTCAACAAAGTGATGTGGCTGCAAAAAAGGCAAATGCTATTTTAGGCTGCCTGAATAGAAATATCACTTCCATGTCCTTACGAGGTACTAGTTCCCCTTTACTCAGCACTGGTTAGGTCTCATCTGGAGGACTGTGTCCAGTTATGACCACCACAGTTCAAGAAAGATGCAGACAAGCTGGAAAGGTTCAGAGTAGGGCAACAAGGATGATCCAGGGACTGGGAACAAAGCCCTATGAGGAGAGATTGAGTGAACTGGATATGTTTAGCCTTGAGAAAAGAAGACTGAGAGCTGATGTGATAGCACTCTACAGGTACCTGAAAAGCTTTCACAAAGAGGAAAGCCAGGACCTCTTCTCGATCATCTCAGAGTGCAGAACACGAAATAATGGGCTCGAGTTACAGAAAGCCAGGTTCTGGCTGAGCATCAGGAAGAACTTCTGTCTATTAGAGCAATAAGACAGTGGAACCAATTATCTGGGAATATTGTGGGCTCTCCCACCCCAGAGTCATTCAGGATGCAGCTGGACAGCCATGCGAGAGGGATGGTTTAACTTGAAATCCTGCACTGGGCAGGGAGTTGGACCTGATGGCCCTCTGGCCCCTTCCAACTATACTTTTTTTTAATTCTTATTGCATTTTATAAATTGCTGTAAACTTCCCAGAGAACTTCTGCTTTTGAGCTGTGTAAAAATCAAATAAATAGTAATCGGCCACAAATTGATTTTTAGAGTAGCAAGAGATGAATGACTGAATGTATATGGGCAGACAAGTCTCAGAAAGAGTTTCAGGAAAGACCAGTTCTTGATAGAAAGTTGGCTGGGATCAGACCAGAAGGGCAGAGTCAAAAGGGAAAGGATCAGGGAACATGCAAGGGCTGGGTTCAGTGCCCATTAGCACAGGGAGAGCATTTCCTTGATCAACCTGCCCGTAACCACTTCCTGCTTTTTGTTTTAAAACAGTGTTGCAAAATGATTTTTATATAGCAACTGGATAGACTCCCAACAATTAGCATAAATAGCAAGAAACAGTTAATTCTCACTGAGTTCAGCAGCACATTCCCACTTAGGTGGAAGTAGCTGAGAGTAACTTTCCTGGGTACAGTTAAGCCACTGTAAGGTGCAGTAGTTCGTACTATATGCCAACATATCTGGAAAACAAACAATGGCCTACAGATTGAAAACATTCAGTGTACATGCCAATCCCCAAGAGGGGAGATGCAGAAGAGTGCAGGAACTGCAGGACCTTTGGACTAATTTCCCATGCAAGCAAAGTGATGCTCAAGCTTCTTTCTGTTGCAAAAAGAAAGAATTTCTACCCTTTGTGGAGCAAGGAATGCCTGATGTTCACACTGAATTTTGCAAAGGAAGAGGCAGGATCTTTTCACGAATCTATATTGGCCACTGGAGCATTCCAAAAAAATTCACAAGAAGATCAGTCTATGCTTTATAGACCACAGCATAAAGTAAAACCGTTTTGACATTTGACCATGTCAGTCACAAGAAGTAGAAGTGAGGGGCACTTCTCTGCAGGGGTTCTGCTCCCACTTGGATGGCAGTGTTTTGGGGATCTTGCTCTGCCACTTGAATTCTCCAGTCTGGGGTTGGCATTGTCTCCATGCATTCAACATCTGCATGAAACCCCTGAGTGGGGTCCTCCGGAGTGCATTGCCATCAGGATGCTGATGACACGCTGCTCTGCCTCTCCTTTTCCTTTGCAGCAGGGGAGGCTGTGGATGTGCTAGACCAGTGCTTAGCTGTGGCAGTGGAACGGGTGAAGTTAACAAACTGAGATGCTGTTGGTGAATGGTTCTTTTGACTGGATGGAAGGAATTCAGCCTGTTCTAGATGGACTTGCACTCCCCTTGGAGGAGCAGGTTCGTAGCTCAGGGGTGCTCCTTATGTCATCCTTGTCACTTGGAGGCCCAGGTGGCATCAGGGACTCAGGGTGCCTTCTACCAGCTACACCCCTGTCTGGGCAGAGACAACCTGTTATCAGTAATCTGTGCTCTGGTAACTGCCAGTTTAGATTACTGCAATGCACTCTGTGTTGAGGCTCTCCTTGAAGATTGTTTGAAAGCTGCAGCTTGTGCAAAACATGGCAGCCAGACTAGTAACAGGGACCAGACAATCCGATCATACAGCACCAGTTCTGGCCCTCTTATATACTGGCTGCCTATATGCTTCTGAGCCCATCTGAAAGGTGCTGGTTCTGACCTATAAAGCCCTAGACTGCTTGGGACCACAGTGCTTGATGGAATGCCTCTCCCAGCCGCCATCTTTCTAGACACTACAATCAATCTTTGGGGCCAACCTCCAGCTGCCAGCTCCAAGACAGGCTTGGTGGGTGGGAACAAGGACAAAAGATTTTTCAGTGGTGAAATGCATAACCTATTTGTGGAGAAGAAGTTACTGTTAGGACAGAATATGGAAAAGCAGAGTAGTTTTCTGTAGGCAAAGGCATCGAGCAAGGAAGTATTTTACCTCCCTGTCTGTTCAATATATCACAGAACATATAACAAAAGTAGGATTAGGAATCCTGTTAGGATCAGAGAAAGGAGAAGGAAAAGTTGGCACAGGATACATCAATAATTTAAGTGATGCAGATGATACCCTATTATTTTTTTCCTCTGTGTTTTTCTGTTTTTGTTTTTAGTGGATACAGTAAATTCCCAGGTTGAAACATTTGAGAGCACCAGAAGCCATGTAGTTTTTGGCTGCTAATATTATAAATACTTGCTCTCCAGTTAAGTTCTTTATCATCTAATTTTGTAGCCTGGATAAAATGTTTTTGTTGCCTCCTTTTTTTTTTGATTTAAAGAACATGACATGTAGTTAATTTTCTTTTAGTTACAGAAGTTTTGTTTTGACTTTGTGATGGTGTAATTGATTAATCATAGAAACGTTTTAGTAGTTTTTGGTCAGAAAAACTAGTGGTTGCCTTGTAATTTTTCCCTCACTTAAAGGGGAGTTCAGTGTACTGAAGACTTGAATGTTGTTTCATGCTGACTTGCCAGAGAAATATTTGTAAAGGTCGTTCTGCATTTTTAAAATACCACAGACTCTTTGTGGTTGGGCAAGTGCTGCCAATTCTACTTGTACTTATGAATTAGTTGTAATTATTCCTTCTCTGAGACCTTACATAAGGTTTGGTCGATTGCAAAGTAATATTTTGACCTGCATATTAGGGTTTTAGACACAGAATATTTTAAAAATATGGACTTTTGAATGTAAAGAAGTATAACTTTTGTCCATTATATTTATCATTCTGTACATTCATGATGATTACATAACTAGTGGATAATAAAATTAGGCTACAGAAGGGCCAGGATCCAATGTAACGTGGCACATGCACTGTGGCTGTCTTGGCCAGCCTGATTCTGAAAGGCCTGAGGGTTCATGGAGCCCTCCATGGGGTGATGCAACTAGATGTTAAAATGCACTGCACTTTTACACAGCATCTTTCTGTGCCAGGGCCACCCAAATTATCAGAAAAATTCACAATATCTTCTAATATGCTATTTTATTATGTTCCATGTGGCTGTTAAAATGCCAAGTCATACATTTCAGTGATTAGAAAAATTACTTTCAAAAAATACACAAGGAGATTGTTACATGCAAGGGAAAGACTATTTCTCATCCTGATAATGCAGTGGTTGGTGTAAATGGGGACCTATCATTGGAGGGCGTGAGAGGTTCTGCAGCTTGGGACCAGGCCTCTTCAAAGTCCACCTTCTCCCATACAAGCCTGCCAGGTCTTCAGCTCTTCTGAGGAGGCCCTTCTCACAGAACGAGCATTGTCAGATGTACATTTTGTAGAAAAGTGGGAGAGAGTCCGGAACGCCCTGCTGAAGGAGATTAGTTGATTCTCTCTGTTGTCTTCTCACTGGCAAGCTGATTCTTTTTTTTTTTTAATTTAGGCAAATAAGCCAATCTGCTGATGAATGGTTTTTGTTCTTAAACCAGTGCATGCTAGTTATTTTTGCTGCATTTATCTGTGTCTATCCTGTATTTCATTAAACTTTTGTTTTTAATCCTGATTTGATTGCTAGTCATTTTGAGCATTGTATTTTGGCCAGAAATGGAATGCAGATTTAATAAAGAATTAGCTCAACAGGGCAACATTTTCTGTACCATGAAACTGTAGCCTTTACAGTTTGGTTATTTCATAAAGCTGATTTCACTGGCAATAAAATCAGGCTTGCAGAAACTGCCAGTTTTATAGAACATGGATTACTACATTGTTACTAGGATTGTTTGGTGTCCTCATTCTCTTTTTAAGTTTGTGGTTCATGTCTTGGGTAAGTGTTAATTTAGTTGCAGCCTTAAACTTCTTGCAGGAGCAGATGTTGTACTGAAATCCGTGTGCTCTGGGTTACAGGTTTTCACAGTGAAACTAAAGGATTTAAAATTCAGTAGTAAACATCAGTATAACTTTCCAAATGGCTGGTAGGAGTAAGTTGTGGTGTTTTAAGCCCCAGCTATCACTGTGTTACTATATTTAAGAACTTAAATCAGCGGTGCGTGTGTTTCATTGCAGCCTCGTGTGACATGAAACTTAGCACAAGGTGCTCAAATCTGCCATCCTTGTAACATCAGTGTTCAGAGTTAAGATACCAAGCATCTTCCAACTCTCATGATAAGACAGATATGCTTAAAGATCGTTTGGGGAATGACTGGTAGCTGGACAAGGAGAGCAGATTTATATTGATAACTGTAATCATGTGGATTTAGACACCTTATCCCGCAACCGTGGTAAACAGAACGGACTGCGTAAAGTGAGCAAATCTGTCTAAGTTCCTGTCTGTTCTTGGCACAGAATTACTTTCGTACAAGGTGTTGCTCATTTTTAGACCAAACTTGATCCTATCACCTAAATGCCAAAGAAGGCAGGATTATACTGTTCATGCAAAGTAGAGAAGACTGCTAGATTTTGCTAATGCATGTGGCATGGAACATATAAACGGAGAATTCTTACATATTTGGTCTTTGTTGAAGGCAGGTTCTATTTCGTGTTTGATTTTTTTTTTTAAAATGGGTTCTCTCTTATCTACACATTCAAGGCTGTGATAACAGGGAAGTGGTCAGAGAGGTAGCACTGTGTCCCCAAGGAAAGAAAGGCTGGCAGTTAATGAATTGGGATGAAAGGACTGTGAGCAGGGGTTCATGTAGGAGTAGTGAAGAAAATGCGATGCTGTGGAGAGGAACCAGCATGGCAAAGAAGGAAACACAGGGAGTGGTTTGAAAAGAATTTGAAGAGAACAAGTATTGAAGGAGAATCAACAATATAATGGAAAAAGTAGCCAATGTGCCTGAGGAGGTGGACAAAAGGAAGTTGATAACAACTGAAAGGAGATGATTAGCTTAAGGAATATTGTTCAAAGATGTGAAAGATTTACTCTTCCTGGACAGAGGACAAAAGCTGGTCAGGGAGAGAAGTTATATTAAAACTTGAATCGACCTTTTGGACCAAAATGAAGGGAAAAAAGTGTGTGAGGGGGTGAAAGATGAGGAAAAGAGGGAGGGAGAAGGAAATAGAAAAGGCAATGTTTGAGAGGATGGTGATTATGGAGAATTGTTTTGAGTACTTCAGAAAAGACTTCGGTAGTAACTGAAAATACTTCAGTTCTGTGCATATTAATAATTATGCTTTCAAAGAAAAGGTATGCATAGCTATTTCTGAACATGTTGCCATTAGCTACTCCTTCATGAAGCCAGTCTTTCTCAAAGCAAGATAAAGTTTTTATTGTGATCATCCCGTAAGAATTTTCTTTCTCCTCCAAGGTGACTGATGAATCCATACTCCAGGTTTGGATGAGGAACAGCTCAGAGCCAATTCAAGGCAGCTTAGAAATTACTTTTAAAGCATCATGGTGTTGTTCTTTGTAAAACAAAGCAATGAAAAGGTATTTTTAAAAAATATCTTATTAATCTACCCATTTTCATCTTATGAGATTTTACCTTGGCCCATTTCTATTTGCCTCTTGGTCCTAATCTGCTCAAAACACTAAGTCGATTTCATATTGGATCTCTTGTTTATATGTTGCCTTTAATTAAGATGCACTTTTTCATTAAAAAGAGTGTACAAAATATAGTTTAGTAAATACTGAAAGCATTCCAATGTTAACTGCCCATATTGTAATTAGGAAATGAGAAACCCCTGTGGGTGCCGGCATGCAGCTTTCTGCACTTGCCAGCTAAATCAGTACTTTTAGCAACAACAAGGACAAGAACAGTGGGCAGCAATCAAGCCCAGAAAGCTTGGTAACCATATTTTGTTTTATGTTATAGGTTCCTTAATACAAAATATGAACTTAAAATTCAACATAAAATAGATGTTTTCCCTTAACAACCTAGTTTGTGCATCCGGTAATGTGTTTGTCTCACACTTAATGAAGCTACTAGGACACACCAACAGCATTGTTTTAATGCATAGGAAATAACACTTAATATAAAGTTAAAGTGATTTATAGGTCCGATGAATGCCCTTAACCAAGTTTACAAGATGTCAAAGGGCAGGATATGTTGGAGGGCATTGATTCATAGCATCACCACAAGCAGGAAACAGCTTGTTGCTACTTAACAACATGTCCTTATGTTTATTAATTGCATTCTAAAGGTATAACACTGCCAAACTATTTAATGGATATCATGAGAATTGTAAAGAGTTGCGATTTGGTTTTATTTTACTGGCTAGCATATGTTGTCTAAAAAAACAGCTTTTTTTATAGGTTGCTCTTTCTTCAGATAGGTTGTGAGTAGTTTAAAACCACAGCTGGCAAGGTTGGCCAGGATCTGCTTCTCCATTCAACCCAAAAGAATGAAACCTCAACACCCTGCTTAGAGTTGCTACATTCATGGCCATAACATGCATTTCACTTTAAATTCTTTCTTCCTCCTATATAGATCCCACTGCACACCAATTGCAAAAGCCATCTTACAGTGAAAAAATATTGATGGTTCAGGAGCATTTTCTCTTTGTGTTCTTGATATGGTGGCCCTGGTTCCTGCTTTACAGAGGACAGTCCTCTAGTTGAAAGGCTGGCAGCAGAATTGGCTTTCTTGGAAAGGCATATTGTATTTGAGTAGCTGCCTAGTCCAAGTCCAGATAAAAAATGAAGAGCCCCAAGGAGGGAAAGCTGGGAGAGGCCCTGAAAGTGCTTAACATCACCCAGCAGGTAATGCCAGGTCAGTATACAAGTCACCTGGTCACACTCTGCTGCACAGAGTTTTAAAGCATTTCTCTTTAAATGATTTCTAAATTTGCATCCATGTGTGCAAATTAGCAGATGCACATTTTATGCAAGTCAGTGTCCTCTTTCAGCATCTTCTATGGTGATGCATTTCTTTTAAGACTTCCTATTCTCTGGACTTTTCACTTGAATGAACAGGCCACAGCTCAGACAATATTCTAATACTGAACGCTATCACTGAGGCCATACTTATAGAACTCAGCTAGAGAAACATTTAATTGGTTAAACAGATCTCAGTAATTGGGCAGCATTTCTGTCATCCTTTAAGATCACTGCTGTGGCCTCCCAACATTGCCTGAGGGACCAGAGTATGACTCAGAGACCTAGCTCTGAGTTTTTCTGACCTTGGAGCTGGGACTCCAAAAGTTGAATCTCCCCCCACCCCCCCACACCAGCTGCTTCTCCAAGGTTGCAAATCTGCCTCAAGGAGGTGGAAGAAGGGAGAGGAGACTGAGCCCAACAGCTTGCATTCTATGTAAGCAGTACCCAGGCCTCTCATCTCCCCATCTGCTGGAGATAAAATTCAGAGTGCAAAGATTGCTTGACTTGTACCATAAGTTGGATGTTGCATAAGCCTCTGAGATCAGAAACCTGTGTGTATTTAGGATGGAGGGCATTGGATTGTGTCTTAAATTGCTTTTGTGCTGCATTAAAAGGAGAGTAATGATGGGAAAGAAGTGATTTTATTGCAGACAGGCAACAAGCTCTGTGAAGTTCACTTGCCTTATCTATGAAAGGTAAGCTAATGAAAGTTGTTCAGAAAAGAATAACAGAATGCTTGTGGTATGAATAGAGGAGGCAAAGCATCGCTCTTCTTCAATTGTCTTCTGTTTCCCGGTCAGATAGTCAAATGGCCATCACACCTGCCTCCTTGTGTGTCCTTCAGCCCAGTAATAAGCCTCCTTTCGGACAGCTGAGGAGCACATACATCGTTTCAAACTAGTTGTACAGCATGTGTGATTCTGTATTCACAGCTGCATCATGCATCAGGTGGCCTGTAAAATTTGGGAGGATATTTGCTTATCTTGAATACTGTTGATTCCTATTAGTGTGAAGGGAATGTGGGAAAGAGTAAAACACAGTGCAAATATCAATGGTATGTGAGCTAATATGCTTCTTCCATATATAATTTTCAGTAATGCAACCCTAATGTCTCGTTAAAGAGCAGAAAATCAGTCCTGGTGTTCTCAATTTAGATGTTAATTGCTTTTTATCACACTGGGAGAAGCCTTTTAAAATGCTTTCCAACCTTCACACAACACTGTAAACTGTTGTTCTCAATGAGCGTACTATGTTTAACATAGTTACAGATATGTATAATATACTTAGTTTTCCAGGAATGTTTCTGTGTCACTTTTCAAAATAATAGCAAGCTTATTATTGGCTGTATTACTTTGCTTTCCTCTGTGCTTTTGAGTGTCTATCCTAAGAGCCATACATCAAGCTGCAGAAGCTATTTTTTTCAGCCACGGCATCTGGTATCTTGGCACAATCCAAAATCCTTTCAGGCAGTTTTGGAATTGGCCGACTATAGATTTGTTGCATTTTTTCCTTGCTGATAGGTTGTCGCCACATTTCATATGCTGCTTTTTCCTTGGCC
Organism: Varanus komodoensis; assembly: GCF_004798865.1. Lineage (NCBI taxonomy): Eukaryota > Metazoa > Chordata > Lepidosauria > Squamata > Varanidae > Varanus > Varanus komodoensis. The sequence continues at coordinate 1,447,444 of NW_025336221.1, read as the reverse complement.
AGATAAGTATCAGTGCTGAGGAATTCAGTAAATACAGACCCAGTACAGTTAAGATGCTTGGTTTAAATTAGTCTTTTATTAACTATGCGGTGTTTGAAAGAAGCAACTTTTTAGAAATTGAATGCTTTTTGTAACTCATGCTTTAGGAAATACTAACAGGAAAGTAAATTATTGTTGTGTTTGAGACAGCTTTACCCTGACATACTGGCAAAATGCAGTGAGTAATCCTTTCTGTTAGAGTAGTACAAGTAATATGGTTGAAGAAGATGCTTTCTCAGTTGAGTTTTTGCTGCATCTTCATGCTGGATGTGCTATTTAAAAAGAGAAGTAGAGATGTAGAATACATTTCTAGCAGTTGGTATCTATTGCCACAGAGTCCCAAGGTGATTTCCAGTAAAGTTTCAACATTGTTATTGCGAAGCAAAAATTTCTAAGTAATAGTTCTGTGCAGTGACTTCTTCGGAGCAGATGAAATCAGCCAGTCACTTGCTCTACTGATCCATGGCTTCTCTCTTAGTTATAGGCTTTTCCAGCTGTAGATGTAATTCTGTAGACAGCAGGAATCTATTTAAAATGCCCCAACCTACCTCATGCTAGACCTCTGAAACCAGGACAGATCGAAGCATCAGCTGAGTGTCCTCTGAGCAGGTTTCCAACCCTGCTATCATGTGCTTATTTTCCTACCTTAAGAGGAAAACAGCCCCACAAATACCCAGTGGGGGTTATTTTTAAGACAAGAAGGAGTTAGAGGTGGCTGTTGCTTTCTGAGGAGCCAACAAGTTGCAATAATTAATGCAAATCAAAACTATTTAAAGGGCTGAAGCTCTTCTCAGATCTCCCACCACCTCCAGTTTTCAGAGGAGAGCAGAGGAAATTTCTAACAAGCTTTAGAGAGAGTGTAGCAAATTGGTCTTCAATTGCTGGTCAATTTTCCATGGTTACTTAAAATTTGGCAGTTCCATCTATATTCCCTCTGGGAATTTTGGAGGGGTGAGGACCACTTAAAAATGTACGTTATAACAATTAGGATGTAAGCACATCAGATCAAAAGTCCAGTTAATCCACCATTCTGTTCACACTGACCAACCAAATGCCTTACAGAAGTGAGATCAACGTTGACCTGTCCATTGTCACAGGCCTCAGAATACCAACAATTTCTGTTCAAAGAAATATCCTTTGAAATAATTATTGGATTATTAGGTTTTATTGTTGGGAATTGCCTTGCCCAGGGCCCTTGGGTAGAAAAGCGGGATATACATGAAATTTTAAAGGATAACAGAAGCACAACCTACAAAGAGTGACTAACCACACCAAACAGCAACAATATATATGGTTAATTGTTTTTATTAGATTGTTTCTGTATGTTGTTCTGCCTCCCTCTAGAGGGACATGTAGGTATTTTAGACAGTTCCCCATTCTGGCTATTCTTAATATTATAGAGACTTAAAAACCTCATTTGTTAAAAGGTTTGAACTGGTGGAGGCACGAAAAATATGTATACATGTCTCTTCTTCAGAGAGCAGCTTTTCATGTGGATAGTGCTCATTAAGAAGCAGCTTCAGCATGTGGCTGGTCTGAGGTACGATCGGAGGTGGGTCACTATTTGGGGATAAAAGTAGTAAGCTATTTTCTGACCACAGAAATCTGAGGTGGCTTAGCCTTGTGGTCAGGAGCTGCAGCATCTCAACAACTGAATATTTGAATATGGTCTTAATTAGCCCATTAACAAGAATTAAAACATTGTCTTAATTATCTTGCATCTAATGAAGTAGGCTCTTGCCTACTGCAGCTTATAGCGCTATCAATTATTGTTCAAGTCATTATGGACTGCTGTCCTTTTGGTGTTCCAGACTAACATGGGTGTTCTTTTGGAACCTCATTTATCAGCAGGGTTGTAACGTTATCAAATGTTTCTTTCTCAAGATAAATAAGATTCCTCTTGAGTTGAATAATGCTCTAAAGCTGGTGCATTAATATGCTTCTGCAGTGCCAATGTGTGAGATTTTATTTTACCTCTTCTTTTCTAGCCACATTCTCATTTTATAACTTAACTTGGACCTGTTCTATACATTGGTGTTAAAAGGTTTTCAGTGATGTGCTAAATGTGTTTCTTTTCATATATTTTGTAAAGTTGAAGGGAATTTTTTTGACAAACACAGTTGCACTAAAATTACAGTTGCTACTTTTATTATTTGCAACCATGCTTAAATATAACTCACCATAAGTATTTGCAAAGCTTACCCACTCTCCTCCTATTGAGATGTATCTTGGTTTCAAAACTAAATCTTAGTTTCAAAATTTCCTTTCCTGGCCTGGCCCAGGGAAAGCTGCTTAGACTGAATGTCCTTTCTCTGACTTTCCTCTTCTCCATCATGTATCATGCTTTTAAAAAGTTAGTTAGCTACCACTGCTCCCATAGAAATGTTGGGTTATGCCTAGTCAGACTATTGGTCCATCTGCTCCACTATTGACTTCTGGATCCTCCAAGGTCTCATCTTTCATGTCACATCCTGCTGGAGATGCTGGGGATTGAAGCTGGAGTCTTTTGCACATGAAGTGACTACAGTCTCGCCCTTACACAGCACAATTGTAAGCCCATAGAATATGTAGCAGCTGCTTAGGATCCTGGAGGCATTGTTTTATTCTAGAATTCTCACAGGCTTTCCCTTTCCTGCAGGATATGGATTCAAGCAATGCTGCTTGTTTTGGAATGCCTTTCAGATATCCTGATGAACAAACTAGCTAGAAGTGGGCTAGACTGAACAATTTTCAGGTGGATCCACAGTTGACTACAGAATCAGACTCAAAGAGAGTTTCTCCATTACACCTTTCAAAAGTGGGTTTGCACTGCTAAGGTTAACCATGGCAGGAGCCACCTGTGGTGGTGGTGGTGGTGGTAGTAAAGTGAATTGTGGTTTGTAGCCTCCTCCTCCCTTCCCTAGTGAGCCTGAATTAGCCAGAGTAGTTGATGAAGAGAGGTGGCCACAGCTTCTTCCTTCCCCAGCTCACTCGTTCTCCCTCTCTCTCTCTCCCCACTCCCTCTACATGTGTCTGTCTGTCTTTTCCTATCTCTTTCCCCCCTGAACCTCCAGTCAAAAGGCAAAAGGTAGCATACCCCTGAACATAATGTAGTCATCCACCACACAGTCAAATGGCCCTTGTTACAAAGAATCAGGAATATTAAGTCTACTGGGTGCGAGGGAGTTGGCAACTATTTTAAGAGGAAAAATCTGTTTATTTAAATACTTAAATGAGTTTTCCATTTCAGGAACAGGCAAAATATAAGAGAGCCTTTTTAGGACCAATAAAGAGTTTTGTGTCTTTTTATTTATTAAGTAAAAAATGTGTCTCTTCTTTTTCAGGATCCCAGAAGCAAGCACAAGTTCAAAATCCACACATATGGAAGCCCAACATTTTGTGACCATTGTGGGTCATTGCTTTATGGACTTCTGCACCAGGGGATGAAATGTGACAGTAAGCATGCTTTCCAGCCTGTTAAATCATATTCTTAAAAATTAATGAAACCTTTAGACACTGGCCAAATGCCTGGCAGGAAAATGTTATTTCAGTTAGTCTGAATTACAGGCATAATTGTCCATTTCGATTTAATATTTGAATACATTTAGCAAAATAGTGTAAATGAATGGAGCCTTCTCCAAGGTTGATTTGGCGGCAGCTAAATGTTAATGGAAACTTACTGGAAGAGAAAACTAGTACATTCAATCAGCATCTGGCCTGAAACATTGTGGTAAAAGTCTGAGTTTTAAAAAACATCATTATTAAATTGAACTTGTAGCCGCATATTCTTTTTATCCTCCCTGCCAGCCACTGCCGTCTTGATCATGTTTAAAATTGCATCTCTGATTATGGGCAGCAAGACAGAATTACATGGTATGAATCTTCTTGGATAGGAGATACAAACTGGTTTGTGACTTCCTCTAATAGCATCACCTGTTCCGAACTCTTGGATCTCAGCCTCATTTTCTGAGGAGAGCAAACCCTTGGTCAAAGCAGCTACCAGTTGGGAGGGCTGTACAACTGCAGTCACCATTTTGCCCACCTGAGAATGCTTTCTCCTAATGCAAAAGGGATGGGCACAACTCTAGACCGAGACAACAGTGCCAGCCGTGGTTGGAAAGCCGGGCTGGAGCTGTCCAAAGAACCACAGTGGTCAAGTGCTGAGGAGGACATTTTGCAGAAGAAATTTAGTTCCAACACAGTGACAAATCCCGAAGAAGGGATGCTATCACAAGGGTAAGCTGGTTTGCTTTTGTGTCTGTCATCATGATGCTGCAGGAGAAGTCATCATAAATGGAGGACTCGCACAGGGTGGTCCTATGTACCTTCAATCCCTGTCTTCCTGTGGCAACATACAAGCAGGGAGAATTTCTGGCTTGCTCCCTGCAAGTCCATTGCTGGAAATTGCCACTATAGACACCTTTTTTCAGAGGACCTCCACGCTTCACCTGTGATGCATTAGCAGTACCAGTGTACTCAGGGCCACCTCCTTGGTCCCTTATTTAGAAGCTGGCTGATATAACAAGTCTCAAGTGTACACTGAATTAATCTTTGCATTCTCAAGAGGAGTTCTAGTTCTTTCTCTAATGTGAGATTTATTAGGTTCAGATGTTGAATGTATGGACAGCATTGGGCATGAAGAATCATTCTTCCTGTTCTCTTTAGATCTCAGACTGCCTAGTCACTGTGAACAGCTGGGGGTTTTCAGTTTTTTCTCTACCCTAGGTTTTGGCCTCCTTCAAGGCAGAGTAGCAAAATTCTTCTGTAGTTCCATCTTTTCATCTAGTGTGATCTCTTACCTTTCCTAAAATGGTCACCAAGATGTACAGTGCCTTAAGAATGCTCCAGTACAAGATGTCGTTCTCTTAGGCTACGGTTCTTTAGGCAAGGTAGAAACCTAGCAATGAAACCCTTAATGTTAACGTTAACCCTTTGATGTTATCAGTTAAGATGCTCAGATGTTCGTTTCAAATAAGGTGGCATGTCAGGTTCTGCGGAAAACTAATCCAGTTTCTTCTTCTAGGATAGCAAACTACTTAACACAAGGAAAACGTATAACAGCTGTTGTTGGAAAGTACACAAACCTCTGTCTCTCTGTATGTTTTCTGTTGAACTCCTCATCAATAGCTTTAAAAATAGTAAACCCTCACAAATGACTAATTTACAGGCTATCTGGGGATTCTTTAGCGGCTTTTCAGGACCAATGATAAGAAACTACTTCACTGCCTGAGGTGATGGAGGAGGAATAAGATGTTTTCATCTAAAGGATTTCTGTCTGGGAATGTACCTTTGCTTCTGAATCTTCCCTGTGTTTCCATCTTCAATATATACACATCACAAAAATCTCTTGTCCTCCATAGTTGCTTGACCTGTGTTCTGGCAGACCAAGGTATCAACTGTATGATTCAGCTGCTCCATGTTCTTGGAGTTTGATTCTTTCAAGGTTGACTATTATAGGCCCATTTGAGACTCTACTTCATGCGAGAGCAAGCCTGAGAAAAGAGATGGATGAAGTTCTGCCAGCACAACTTTTTGTAGGCTGTCACTTCTGTATGCCTCTGTGTTCTTTGCATGCCTGGGCTTGCCTTTCCACAGGACCCTGTCATGGTTTCTGAGGAGATGCCTGTGTCTGTGAGGGCATCCACACTGCCCATCACTCAGGCCTAAATGTGTAATACTTGTATTTCTAAGAACTGAAAAGACGTTTTTTCTCTTTACAGAGGAAATTTACTGGTGAGGAAAGTGCTTTTCTACACTTTGATTAAAATCAAATAGGGCCACCAGAGGCTAGAAAATAATATATTAATTATATATATTATATTTGGGCTGCATGTTAGCCATTCTGCTTTTCAAACTTTCAGGAAATGAAGCGCCTTGTTTCTTTCTGGACATCTTCCCAATCAAGTCAAGGTCTAGATTGTATTTCCCAAGCTGTGTTGCTTAGGGAATAGGAATTTGTTCTCTTGGAATTACAGAACTATCCATCAGGGGAATGTCATTCCTCAGAGAACACAACCTAGGGCTCCTCCTCGGTTCAGTCCCTGCGTAGTAGCAGAGGGTATTGAATCACATGGTTAGGAATCAGGAAAGATTGCAGTGTGCAAAGATCATTCATGAATGGAGAGAGAGCTTGTTCCTCCTTGTCAGTTATCTTTCTGTTTATTGTTAATGTTGTAATCTGATTGCTGACCTTTCTTGTCCTACGTGTCCAACTGGATTCTACATTCTTGACGGCTTGGATGCTGCTCGGTAACAGAACCTAGTGCCCTTTAGATGCTTTGGACTTCAAATCCATTGACCCTGGCCACCTTGACAAGAATGCTGGGAATTGTAGTTAAAACATCTGAAGATCACTAGATTGGAAAAAGCCATTTTATAGATTTCTCTGTTCTGGAAGTTTATAATTTAGGGAATATAACATGTTTTATGTTCATAAAGTAACAAAGTGACTGTACAAAGCACTAATAAAAAGCATTGCAAATTTTTCAATATTCACCAAAATATCTGACATTGAAGGGTTCTCATTTCTTCTTCCTGGAAGAATTTTTTTCCCCATGGCTTTCAAATGTCCAGAAATAAAGCATTTCTAGAAGAGAGAAGACACAAATACAGATAGTTTTCTGTTTTTGTTTTTAACTGAATATGGAATATTTGGGCATGAGTCTATAAACTCAACATTTTCCTATCATGTTTTCTTTATCATGTCATAAAGGGAAAGATCACCATTTATAAGCTGTGTGGATAGACTCCTACTTTGTCATAAATAATGATGTAACTCCAAGGCATTTCCAGTCTTTAGGATTTCTGCCCTTGCCAGTACTGGGTAATGAATGATACAGAAGAGTTTCTTTTCTGATTTGCAGCCTGCGATATGAATGTTCACAAACAATGTGTAATAAATGTCCCAAGTCTTTGTGGAATGGATCACACAGAAAAAAGAGGGAGGATCTATTTGAAGGCTGAAGTGAATGGGGACAAGCTGGAAGTCACAGGTAAGACGGATGTGTAGGAGTGCTGGGTTCTCTTTGGAACTCTTGTTAAATTTGCAATATTCCTGTTAATTTTTTAATAGTCTTTATTTACACCATGGCAATAGTATATTTAACTTAAAGACCAGAGTTAACATAGAAAATAGCTTGGTAACAACCAACTAATCATAAAGTACACAGATATCAGCAATAAGAAAGTTCATGAGAATAGTTTACTTTGTCATTGAAACACATGTTTCATGCAATCAGCATTTCAGCTTTATTGATTAAAATTACAAAGAAAAATTCTGAACGAGCAGCAAGATTCCCCTGGACTTCTGGACTCTTCCCCGTCAAAGACAGCTGCTTCCTGTGGCTGCTATAACATTTGGCAGTGTTTTTTCCTGAGCCAAATGTTCTTCTGTGCAACATTTAAAATGCACTTTGAGGAAGGCACTGCACCATTCCATGACTTTTGTTGTTGCTCTTTTAGATCTGCATTTGGCTATATGTTTTATCAGTACTTTAGATGCTGCCATTTTGTTGACTCACGTGTGATTCTTATAACATTTAAGGGCCAGTTGACCATCTTTGCCCATCATACTAAATCACTCTGTAAATAAGTCACAGCAGGATGGTCATTTGCAGAACTACCCATGGTGCACCTGACAGATGATCAAGCTCACTGTGGGTGGTTCTCCCCCTCGGTCCTGCAGCTGGTGCCTGTGTCCTTGTGACAGAACCTTTCTTGTTGTCTTCCCCTCTCTGCTCCAGTAACTAGCCTTTTTTCTTTACTCAGTTTTTCTTCTCATTTTGAAGTCTCAGTGCTGATCAGTTGCATTGCTTACCTCTCTCCACCTGCCTCCCACCCAGAAAGTTGCACGGTTGTGTGGGTAATTTTTTGAAAAGTCAGTCATTTCCAAGTGTGCTCTTCCAGCTGTCTGATGCATGTAATGTCTGGTCAATATCCTTGTCTATTTCAGCTGTCAAAGTAACTGGCAAATGCAGTGGATGATTTGCAAACAGTTGCAGATCTGTTTCAATTACACACAATTGCAAATCACCCATAAAGGTGGGGGGCAACCAGATCTCCCAGTCCATTCAGTGTAATCCTCTTGATTCAAGTGCTGAATGGACAGTTTTCAATGGCTTCCACTATTTTGACCCTTCCTTGGGGCTCTGGGTGATTTCCAGATGTGTATAATTGAAATAGATTGCTTGGGCATCAGTGGAGGGGCTGCCACTGGAGGTGGCATGGCATGGTTCCCAAGAGTGACAGAGGGTTTTTGCCATTCTTAGCAAGTGGCTCGCTAGCCACTAGCTACTCCCCAGAACCCATGCTGAAATTGGTCTCCCGGGTTTGGCAATGAAGCAACCCAAGGCTGGGCATGCAACCCTTAGAAGAACTGAAAAGTTGTTAGGGTGGCTTATTGCCCCAAAATAGGCCCACCTGTAGGTAGCAGTCTGTGTTTGGACATTAGAGCAGTCCAAGGTTTGTTACCCATGTTAGCTTGATGTGTCATGTGAACACAGGGTGTTGTGTCCCCGTCTTTTTACAACTTGCTTACATCAGGGATCCTTTGTCTACCCATCTGGTATAATCTCCAATGTAACTTGCTTTTCAGCATCAAATACAGTCTTTGGTTGAAAAGGGAAGAACTACTTGAACTTGGATTGCATGAGAGCAGATGCTGATTTTGACAGAACACAAAAGCACTTGGCCTTCTTCTTTGGCTTAATGCAACTTTCCACACCTGCTAGTCATGAAAAACAATCAGCATTGACATATACCCTGGAAGACAACATTGCTAAGACAAAGTGCCAGCCCATGGAGGAAGCCTTGTATAGCCCTCCATTTCCAGAAGAGTCTAACGGCCACTTCAGATGAGTGGTGCTTGTCCAGAGGATTGAGGTTATGCCACTGTGCACCAGCCAGGCACACACAACCAAAGGATCCTGCCAGCTGGTTGCAGTGCAGCAGTGATTGATGGTTTGTGTTAAAGAGGAAGCAAGAAGAAAAATAGGTCCCAATCACATAGCGTCAGATCATGGTTCAGTGCTGTGTCTAGAGCAAGTCAGTTTGTCAAATTGTGTCAGGCATTATCACACATTAATATCCTTTACAAAAAAAACAAACAGGTATTTGAAGCCTCCCTTCCTATTTGTACATTCTCTCTCTTGCACTCCCTCCCTCCCCTTCTCCCACTCTTTTCGCTCTGCTATGCTTCAAATTAAAACATTTAGGTGTAGACATCTTTGAGCAAGATCCAACACTGTCATTCCACGAACTCAAGTAGTGCTGGTGGAGCTCCACTGAACCTTTCTGGTGTGCAAGCAGTTGCTTGTTAGATCTGTGGAACTGCTTGTGCAATCAGAATGTGCAACAGCTAGTGCAATAGATGGTCCAGCAGGTGCAAAGATCCTGTGCAGCCAGTTGTGCAATGGGCAAAAGCCTTTGCATCAGCAGATTGCAATCTGAGTCATTCAACCAGTTGCAATTTATCTGTTGCAAAACTAAATGGCCCTGTTAGCCTCACAGAGAGTATAGTTTGTCCATCCTTGATTCAGGCATTCTGGGAAGGGAGAAAGTTAAACATCCCAAATTTTCTTTCCTTCCCTGCAGAGAAATCCAGAGAACTGGAATTTCTGGAGGGAATGGATACGAGAAGATTTAAATTTCCTCCCTGCTCCTGGAACTCTGTAGTTCCAATCTGCATCTGTGCTCTCACACTCAGTGATAATTATTAGTATTATGCAGTGTTAATATATTTTATTTTGAGTTTATGGCTTTTGAAACTGTGGCGTGAAACTTCTGTTACTGCTAAATTTGTATTGACTTCCACTTGGGGCCAAGAGCTTGAGTTGATTAATGCAAAGGTGATGCTATATTTTCTCTAGTTCCTGTTCCTTTTTTCCTGCTGATCTTAGCATTTAATTGAGTGTTACATGATGAAGATTCCTGGAGGAGGCTGAATCAGATTTCCACTTGCTCTTAAAATGTTCTTTTGTGCAGCGGAATAAGGCTTGCCTTGCCTGATGGCCTGAGGCAAAAAGAGGCAGCTATACTGGAATGTTAATATTTTGAGTTGGTTGGTGTTGGGTACGGAGTTGACAGTGTTGCACTGAGACCTTGGCACTGCCAGAGGAACAGCTGTCCACCCACTGCTCAGCTTGCTTCTGCACCTCATAGTTTATATTTTCCCTGTAGTATTCTACTTCTCCTTTTTCTGTCTCCCTGGCAAACCCTAGACTTTTAAAGTTAAAAGAAAGAGAAGATGTAGGATTTTCAGCCAACGTTGTACATACAGAGCGGAGCCCGAAGGGCTGATTTTCATATCCCAGTTCCTAAGTCATTCTGGGTGTGTGGGCTTTTCTCTTGAGTTGCGTTTTGATTTGAGAAACTCACTGCTGGAGGCAATATGTGACTTCTGCCCCTCCCTGATTTCTGATTCTTCCAACATAAATCTGGTGTGTGTGTGTTTCAGTCACAGTTCTCCCCCCAAGACTGTCTTGGGCTCAGTGTCCTTCCAGGATGAAGAGCTGCCACCTTCGAAGAGAAAAGGCAGCCCCTACTGGGAGCAGCATCTCTCCCTGCTTGAGGTTGTGGAATGCCATAGCACCCAGTACCCAGAGGCCAGCCTGGGGGAAAGAGTGGTCCCCTTGCCACCAGTGCCACAGGCAGGAGAAGAGAAAGAAGACCCTCCTTTGCTGCCAGCAGTGAGGCCCTTGCCCACCTACCCAGGCAGCCACGCAGTCGCCCTCTTCATTGCTGCTGGGAGCTAACCTGGCAAAAGCAGGAATGGGACCTTGCTGGATAGCTCAGTGGAAACATGCACCAGTGTTGGCATCTGGGAAAAGGACCAATTCCATGCTAAGGGTCCCTAGGAAAGAGATCATAAATAAAATTGCTGACATCATAATGCCTTTATTACAGACCTTGAAATACAGAGTGTGCAAATCTGGTTGCCACATCTTTGAATAGTTGCTCTAGGGCTTGAAAAGGTGCAGAAAAGCACCGCAAAATGATTACAGGAGAGCTGGTCTGGAGCAACTCCTCTACAAAGAAATATTATAATAACTATTATACTATTTAGGGCAGGGAGTGTTTTGGGGATTCTTCATTTAGAAAAAGGTGTGTAAGGGAGAATGTGATAAGTTTATAAAGATTATGCACTTGTGGAGAAAGGTGTATAGAGAGGGGTTTTGTTTTGTTTTTCCTTATCATATAATACCAGAACCTGAAGCTATCAGATGATGCTGATTGGTAGAAGGTTTCAGGACAGATGAAAAGGTGACTGTCTTTGTACAGCACATAGCTAGATAGCTAGATAAAAACTTTATTGGGGTCAAAGACCAGCTGCATTCAATAAATACATAGATTTAAAAAGAAGAAATTACATAAGATTGTCTATATTAAAATCCCACTTGGATTAATAAATACTTTGACACAATATCAGTTATCTTAAATCGGTGACCTTCCCAGACTTTGTCCTTGTCCGCTTTACGCCCCCCTCCTTTAACTCTGAGCGAACGCAATTTGCACAACATAAGACTGAAGGGAGAGTACAGAGAGTATTCCAAACAAATCAGGTCATAATGTTCTTCTCAAAGAAAGATGCTCAACTCTGGACAAATAAGGAAAGAGTCCTTACCTCTCTGACAGCACATAGGTATTAACTGTTAAATTCACTACTTCATGAAGTGGTGACAGCCACCAACTTGGAAGGCGTGTAGACCAGGATGCCTCAGTTTCTGGAACATTTGGGAAACAGCTCATTGCTGCTATATTCAAAGCAGGGGACTCTGGTTGCCTTTAGGTACCCAGAAAACTGAAATTCAGTGAACAAAGTAGCGCAAGGCACACTGATTATTGGAACAATTGGAAAGAGGCATCTTTGCAGTCAGCAGTGAAAGCCTGAGGCATTTTTGTCGCAGTGATAGATCAAACGTGGGGTGAGCCAAACTGCTCATGAAGTGGAATGTTGGACTCTGGGAGTTTGGTTCCTGCTCCACACACTTGAATCAGATGTGAATTTGCCGGGGGGAGGGTAGATAGCAGCCAGGAACCTGCATCCATCCTTACAGAATGCAAGCGTTTTCGACTTCATGTGTTGCATGTCAATTGACGTGATGTATTTGTTGTCACTGACTTACGGTAACCTTATGGATGAAAGCCCTCCTTGGCAGCCCTGCTCAGCTCTTGTAAATTCAAGGGTGTGCCTTTCTTTATGGAACCAATCCATCCTGTGTTTGGAAAATGATATATAGCACAAGTTAAACAATGGAGGGCAAGGTTTTTTTAATCTTTTTAGTTAGCTTTGCTTTTTTATTTCAAAGGGAGCACGAGTAGTGCAACATTCCAGCCTTGGGCTTTCATGGAAGTTCAGCAAAAAGGAGAACATTCCAAAACTGTGGGGCCACATTTCTCTCTGTATGAGAATATATTTATTTATTGTGTAAATTTATACCTCAGCTATAT
>NW_025336221.1:1424937-1434879 GCF_004798865.1 Varanus komodoensis | reverse complement strand
TAGTTTTGCCTGGTGCTGAAAAGATTATAATAAGGGTGCCAGGCAAACTGTTTTTGGGAGGCTGTTACACAGGTGAGGTGCAAGTACTGAGAAAGCCCCTCTTCTATTAGCCATCTTCCTTACCTCCTTGAAGGCTGGCTCTTTCAGAACGGCCTCTGAAACTGATCTTAGGGGGCAGGCAGGTACACACTGGAGCAGGTGGTCCTCAGGTACCCTGGTTCCAAGGTATTTAGGGCTTTATATGTTCAAACAAGCACCATAAAATGGACCCAACTCAACTGGTAACCAATGAAGGTGGTAAAGTATTGGTGTCACATGGGGGTGTGGTCCTGCTTGTATCAACAGTCATGCCACCCTCTTCTGTAGCAGTTGAAGTTTCCGGACCATCTTCAAGGGCAGCCCCATGTAGAGGGTGTTACAATAGTCCAGTTGAGAGGTTACCAGAGCATGGGTGACTGTAGCTAGGCTCTGCCTCTCCAGGTAGTGCTGCAGTTGATAAATTAATCATAGCTGAATGAAGGTGCTCCTGGCCACCGAGTCTACCAGAGGATAGTGGCAATTTAGGGTCCAGGAGCACCCCCAAACCTCCTTCAGGAGGAGTGTGACTCTATCCAGGACAGATTGAAGGCCCTCCCTCTGGGCAGATGGGCCATCCACCAACAATACCTCGCATCTTATCTGGATTGCTCTTCAGTTTGCCTGCCTGCATCCAGTTGATCCAACACTCACCCAAACATTGCAGTGCATCCTTCCATCCAAACATGTATTGTACTGTGGTGTGAGAGAGGTCACCTTACAGAGTGAGAATATTCTTAAAGACATTGACTGTTTACTTGGGATTAACATTTTAAAGGCATGTTGCATAATCTGCTTTTTGAAGTTTCATTGTATGTGCTTTCCATTAAGGAAAGAATACATGAACATTCTTAGTTATGTAAAGAGAGTTCTGTGCATCTGGACACAGAAGAATGCCACTCCGTAACATGATGGGAGAATGAATAACTCAGGAGCAAGAATAATTGCTAGTTGTCATATTCTTCCTTTAGGCAGTTTATGCAGGAAGGCAATTATCATATTAAAAAGTCTCTCCTGTTTTGCTGATAAGGCATCCTGCTTAGGCAGAGAGTTGGAAGTGCTTTTCATGCCATGAGTTTTGAATTGGTAATAAATCCCTGAGTTTGGGATAGGACTGAAAAAGTCAGGAGGGCAATTTCCCAGGATTGATTCCTGTTGTTGCAAGGCTTTGCTAAAGCACACTTTGCTACTTTCGCAAATATAATGTAATAAATCCTAAACAGTGTCATTAAATTAGACATTAGGATTATTTTCCTCTTACAATACAAGGAAAATGAATCAGTCTTCTGTACCTTTGGTATGGAATGCAACTCAAACATTTTAATGCTCTGTGGTTATTATAGAATTACCCTTAAGGAGCAGAGGCAAGTGAATATAATAGAGTCATATTCCTCATGAGACATATTAAAAGAACTCTTACGGTATTGAGAACAGTCATGTACTACAGAGCCTCATGATGCAGAACGGCATCGTGGTTGATGAAATGCAATGCTCTAAGAAAAGTGTACCCTAATTCCTATTTAATTTTGGTGCTGATCAGATAACTTTTTTGCAAACAAAGATCAAAGTCTCATGTTTCCTTAGTTATGTCATTGGAAACCTCTTTAGAATCTAATTTTATTTGCTTTTCACTTGGAGATGCATTAAACTCTCGCTAGGAGCACAGTATTTGCATCAAAGGTATTTTATACTTTGAGGAGGTTGGCCTCCACTCTCCATAGAACATATTGCATTGGAGAAAATAAAGAAGTTCCCAGTCCATCAAGCAGATGTCATTGAGGCACACATTTCCCATATGGTGCCTGAGAAAATGATGCTCCTAGAAGCCAAGGAGAAGTGGGGTGTATCTAAGCATTTGCAATGTAATTGAACATTAAACATCAGTAAGTTCCCAGCCTCCCTGTTTATTGAAGAAAAGCAAGCATCTTACATGTATGTTTCTGTGTAACATTTTCAAAAGAACAGAAGGTTGGGAACTTCCGTTCTCCATCAGGTTGGGAACTTCTGTTCTCCGTGCTGCACCCATATGTGTGAATGCACAGGTGACCACTTGAAGAATGACAGTTACAGTTAAGCAACCTGTCTTTTTGGAAAGCAGAGCCCTAGCGTTCTGTATATTACGTATGTGTTGTTTGATGTCTTGTTCAACCTATCCCATTGTTCGGATTGTGTAGCATTAGATCAAGCTACTTCAGCTGGCTTGTTCTTATTCTTTAACTGCCAAAGAATAGGAACAAGGCACTTAAAGATGTTTAAAAGTGGTAGGATGTAAGGTCAAAAGCCCTGCTTTCCAGTAGACTTGAAAAAGTAATTTGACATAGGAGAGGGCATAGAGTGTTTTCCAAATAGAGGTTGGGTTTTGCTGACTTTTCAGGGGAATGATGTCATTTTCTTGAAAAAAGGAGGGTCTGGGCATTATGATAAAGAGTCCTGGGAATAAATATTCCTGATGGCTTATGGTGGTTTAGGGAACCAGGATTTATACACCAACTAGGGCCCTTTTGCCCTGCCTTCCTTCCTGGTGGTCAGTAGGCTCCCCAACCATCTGTAAACGGGAGGACATCCAGTGGCATGTGTGTGTGTGTGTGTGGCAAAGAAACCTGTGCAAACATTTGCTTGCTGCAGTAAAAGTCACTGATTCTTTCCTAGATTTCTTGCAGTTTGTTTTGTATACTTTCTGGAATGTTTGGTAGGAATATGAATTTATATATTTTATTTCTCTACTTCCCCAAAGCTGAAGCTCTCTGGATTGGTTTACAACACATATAATTCAGTGTAAAAAACCAACAGTAGTAAAGGCATCATAAAAAGATTACTGTACAATATTTGAAACCAAAATTAAAGTAAATGTGCAATAGCTTACATAGTATTTCATCTAACTTCCTATTTTATTAAATTAATGTAAGTGGACTCTGGGAGATGGAGGAGGACAGGAAAGCCTGGAGGAATGTTGTCCATGGGGTCGCGATGGGTCGGACACAACTTTGCGACTAACAACAAAAGTGCTAGTTTTATAGTGCTATATTTGGGGTGGATGAGAACTCCACCATCATGCTTACAAGATTCTAGAAGCACCTGGCATGATTCCCCATTTTGGAGTGGTAGTTGTAATCTTAAAAGACTGAGCTTGGTTGTCATAGTCTCTCTGGGAGTCATTAACATCCCACAGTAGGATCTCCTGGTCTATCTACTCAGGCATTTTATTAGAGATCTGAAGTCTAGAAGAAAAAATTGAGGGGAAATAACTGGTTTCTCATTTTTTTCCTAAAGCTATTTCTTGTTTTTTCCCCAAAATTGAAAAAAGGCTTATGCAATATTTTATTTCAAAGTGATGGAAAACTGTTTCAGACAGGAATATATATTTCTGCAGAACATAAGGGGAAAAGGAGCCATAAACTTTGTGAGAACAAAAGCTCAGTCTGGGTTTTTTCACATAAGCACTGAAACAGGGAAGAGCAGACATGCTGCAGAGTATATCAATAGCAAGAGATGCGAAGATATAGAGAAAATTGAGAAGGGTAAAGTGTTTGCCTTGCTGACATAATGCAAGTGGAATGGGAGGTCATAATAAGTACCTACACATTAGTACAATAGGATGTGCACATCATGTGCATGTGCAACTGTAGTAATCTCTAGATTAGATTACTGCAGTGCACTCTATATGGGGCTGCCCTTGTAGATGGTTCAGAAGCTGCAGCTGGTGCAGAATGTGGCACCCAGATTATTAACTGGGACCAAACATATACGTCCAGTTCTGGCCTGCCTGCATTGGCTGCCTTTGTGCTTCCAGGCCCAATTCAGGGTGGTGGTTTTAACCTATAAAGCCCCTCACGGCTTGTGATCAGAATACCTGTTGGAGCCCTGCTCCCAACCCCTCTCTGCCCAGACACTACACTCAACTTCCGGGGCCTTCCTCCCAGAGCTAACATAATATGAGGCTTGGAGGGTGACAACTAGCAGGAGGATCTTCTCTGTGGTGGCCCTCCATCTTTGAAACAGCCTCCCTGCTATGGCCTGCCTGGAACCAAATTTGCCATCTTTTGGAGCCAGGTCAAGACAGGCTTCTATGCAGATCCCCAGAGTTCCCCTTGGTTATCCAGGTAATTATCCTGGCAATTCTTCTTGCTGGGTCTTCTTACTGTATACTTACTGTATGTTAAACTATTTTAAATTAATCGTAACTCTTTTAAATCATTGTTTTATGTAGTTTGTATTTTTATTTTATTTTTTTATTGTTTTATATCTTTTATGCTTTATACCACCCAGAAAACTTTAGCTTTGGAGCAGTATAGAAGTGAAATAACAACAACTTAATGAGATCATGAAACTCCAAAAGACCTATAAATGAGCAGAAGAAGGTATAAAGCATGTAAGAGCTACTCATATTGTAGCTGCAGTCTTCAAGAAGAAGCAAGAAGGAAAAATAGTGCCACTGTAGTTCTGCAGTAGAATGGATGGGGTGGGAGTGGTGATCTAATTTGAAAGTTCACTAAAAACCAAGGCACACTTGAAGAAACAGTAACAGTTAAGGCTCTTTAAGTGATCAGAAGTGTAAGGAACATTATACTTGACAAAGATGTCTTCTGGGTTCAGCTGCAGAGCATCTGAGCCAAATGGCAAAGATAAAACTATTTTTGAGAATCTGCATGAACCTCCACTTACAGGGACAAAGGAAAGTCTGTGTTGACTGTGATAAAGACAAAGAATGAAGAGGTAGAAACTGAAACTGATGATTACAGCTCAGGAAATTAGACTAATTAAATTTTATGTCTATCATTCAACCCCCTTTTCTCAGGGTGGGGTTTTTTGGGGATATCTACTTTATTTCGTTGGAGGAAAAGACTAGAAGAGACATAATTTTTCTTGTTTTATTGATGGTGATGTTCTCCTTTGTTTTTATGGGCTTTTTGCCTGCTTCTTATAAACTGGTAAAACTAAAGAGTGACCTTACATTCCTCAGAGTTGAGAAAACAAACACAAGCAGTTAATTTTTTTGAAAAGTAAATTCGGGTTGTAATTACTGCTTGAATAAGCTGAATTCATAATATGCCAAGCAATGATAATTGTATGTTAAACCTAGTTACGCATTATACATTTTATGCTACAAAAGTAGGCTTATGTTGGTAAACTAGACTTCCAATCTGTAAAGGATGCTAATACTGCTTTTTCTAAAATTTCCATATTTTTTTTTCAGAAAAGCCCCACAGCTGCAAAATTTCCAGAAATTTTACATCTCTAAAGCTTATTAATACCTTGTGCAAAATGGAACATTGGCTTCTGTTTTTTCTGCAGGATTCAGAAATGACCTTACAAAATAATGTGACATGCTTGTAGATCAGCTGGGTGCAGGAGAAGGGAGAGAAAAGTATAATCTGGAGAAAAAGCACTTCTAATTTGCTTTCTGAAGTGTGTTTGTGTTTTTTTTTACACTTGGATTTATCTGCGTTAACCTCAAGCTTTTGATTCTTAGACTAAAGAGCTGCTACTTCCAGCCCTGCTTGACCTGTCTCATTAAAAATAGGTTGCCATCAAAGTGGTGGACTACTGAGACAATTACTCCTTATAACTGGCATTCTCCCCAAATACCATCATCATCTGCTCTTTTGAAAAAAGAAACACTGGATCAGCTGAGGTGAAAGGGGATATCAGAGTGCTAATTATACAGACAACCTACAAATAGGCCAGATCTCAAAAAACAAAAGCAAGCAAAGCACAGCCTGTGTTTAGCTGGTACTTCACCAGCAATTCTACTTTCAGCATCTTCCCTTTCCCTGTTCCTCTTTTCACCTCAACCTGCCTTGCTGTGAGAAGCAGACCAGAAATAGCATTCTGTCCCATGGCTCCTGGCTGTCAGTGCGGATTCCTGGCTCTTGGGCTGTATCAAGGCTGCATGTCTTGCCACTCCAGGGACTGGACTTGCTGTGCCTTACAGGAGAATCGTTCTGTACCAGAGTAACTAATAACCGCAAAGTGTGTTAGCTTCAAGCGGGAGATGTAGACTTGATGCAGAGGATATAGGTAACGGGTAAAGTAATGAGAGGAACTTTGTGGGGAAAGCCCTCTTCTGTATCACTGGAAAGGAGCATTTGCACACATGAGCTAATCTAGAGGAATGGTAAAAGTATGGCAGATTTAGCAAATAAAGGTATTTTGTACGATGCATTTGCAAACCTCACATTGCTTGATAGTGCCAGCTCTGTAGAGCATTTGTGTAGCATTCAGACAGCTCAGTTTTTTCCACTAGTCAATTACATGCAAATAGAGTGCACTAATGGCCTATTGTACTAAACTTTACCAAACCTTCTTGTATGAAATACCACTTATAAGTTGAAACTCAAGAATAGGTGTTGCTTGAAGTATGCAGCTCGCTTCCCCAGTCTTTGTTGCTTCAGAGTGTGCCTTTTTTGAGCACTCATTGACTGAATTTGGATAACACAGGGTCCTGCACTAAAGGATTTGGTGTGAACTGTCAGGGTTGGTGTCTGATTCCATCTGAGATAAGGAAACATGATGATCAACCCACAGTTCAGAACCCAGCAACAAACTCTGGGTTTTCTTCATGAATCTTTAATGATCGACAAGCCATGGCTTGTTGGCACAGCTGGATTCCAACAACACGATAAACCACATTTCAACAACAGCTCACACTCCACCCATGCACAACACTTAAGTGTGGCGTACCCTTTTTTCTCGGCCCAGGGAATGAAGTTTCAGCATTTTTTTAGCGAATAGACAGATTGGCAGTGGCAGCATTCTGTCTAGTGGAAGACAGAGGTCTGAACTGTAATGAGAATGGATTTGTGCATTGTGATAACAGGCACCGGATTAAAAGTGTTCTCAGGCAAAGAACAGGTAGAGAAGGAAAGGATGACTCAGTTGATAGTATGTACAAGATTTGTGTAAGAGTTCTTGTTTAGTGGAAGCAAGAATGGGAACATGTGACTACTAAGCAGTCAGGCATGCATTTGACTGTGTGTTTGCTGTTCCCTCCCCTCCAAACTAGTATGTTGTTGTTGCTAGTTGCGAAGACATGTCCGACCCATCACAACCTCATTCTCTGCTGTCCCCTTCTTTTGCTGTCAGTTGTTCCCAGCATTAGGCTATTCTATTCTAGTTCCAGAGAGTCCTTCCTTCTCATTAGGTGGCCAAAGTATTTGAGTTTCATCTTCAGTATCTGGCCTTCCAAAGAGCAGTCAGGGTTGATCTCCTCTAGGACTGACTGGTCAGATCGCCTTGCAGTCCACGGGACTTGCAGGAGTCTCCTCCAGCACCACAATTCAAAGCCCTCAGTCCTTTGGCACTCAGCCTTCCTTATGGTCCAGCTTTCACAGCCATACATTGCAGCTGGGAAAACCATAGCCTTGACTATACACACTTTTGTTGGCAGGGTGATGTCTCTGCTTTTTAGTATGCTGTCTAGATTGGCCATAGCTTTCCTCCCCAGGAACAAGCGTCTTTTAATTTCAACACAGTTGCATCTCCTGGTTGCATCTGTCTTTCCACTTTATGCATTCTCTGGGTATGTCCATGCTAGGCATTTAGTGTGGAGCTGAAATACTTAATAATTTACTTTTTATGGGGCATTTGCATGGCTGTCATCATCAAATGGCTGTCCTTTTTGTCCATATGGTGGTCCTGCTTGTCTTGTTTTGTTCTGTTTGTTTCTCTTAGACAGCAGATAATCTTTTTTTCCCCTTTTTCTAAAATATTTGGAACAGTAGCACAATTACCACAAGCAGGGCTTTTTTTGTCATAGAACGCACCGGAACGGCTTTCTGGAACCTTTTTTTCAATGGATTTTACGAAGTGATTTTGAACTGCATAGTAGATCAGCAGCAAACATCATTAACATAGTGCCTGCAGGCTGCTATTGTGTTTGCTATCTGATTGTGAGAGACAGCTGCTTGGGACATTGCTCCGCTGCTGCTCCGCTTGGGATTGGTGTGTGCGCTTACTGCGGGGCGGCAACGTGAGTTCCAGCACCTTTTTTTTTTTTTTTTTTTACAAAAAAAGCACTGACCACAAGTATGCATTGCCTTGGTGTCATTCTTCTGTTTTTTGATATGTGGGAATGATGCATCTCACAGGTGAATCTATAGCTAATGCACACCTTAAAAACTCCTACTTTTAGTTAGTGATAGAACATTCAGGGTGATGGGACAGTAAAACTATTAGAATGTTTCACACAGTTGTGCTTAACTGAAAGTGTTATGCTCCCAGTTTCAAATTGCCTTTACATCACAGCTATTTCCAACATTTTCAGTCTGCAAATTTGGGTTTGAAACAGTTTACAACATTTTAAAGTGTATTTCTGAAAGTTCCTTGATGGAGCAGAGCTGTACCCTCTAGTTTGAACAGTCCATTGCAATCCCACTTGCAGCTTACAATATACGTAGGAGCAATGATCAAACTGTTGGCTCCAGGAGCCGTCTGCCTCCCTCTTCCTGGGAGGCGCCTTCCTCCAGCCTGGCCCTTGTTTTTTCATGCCTCTTTTCCTACCCATTGCTGCCCCTGCCCTGTGCTTTCTCAGGACCACATATCCTCCTTGCTAGGATTTCTGCTGTTTCTTCTCTAAATAAGCATTTCTCTTGTGGCTGGATCTCCTCCTTCCTACCTTGCCTGTGTGACATTGGGCAAACCCAGTCAAAGGGTTTGTGCCAAGTATTTTAATGCTTAGCAAAATTGTGTGCACTTGTCAATATTGATGCCCAATGGTTTAAAAATTAATTAAATTCAGTAGCAAAAAGTGCAATAGTGCTTTTAATATAAAATGAAGATGTAATACAAATATCTATGTCTTTTAAAAAGTTATAAAATGAGTTGAATTCTAATTTGAGATGTCTTCTATTGCATATGATGAGTCAACATTTGATTAGTCTTTTTGTGCATGCTTTATATATTGCTAACAATGACCTGGTTTACGCATAATTATTAACCCATGGTTTGTTGTTGGATTAAACACTGCATTGTTTAGCAGGGCTCCAGGTTCACACAATATGTTTGGTGGCCACAAAGGAGCCACTCTCAAGTTGCTGTGTAAAAGCAGTGCGGTAGACACACTCCAGGCCACATATTCACGCTCTCCTGCTTGTCTCTGACAGCCCCTGGATTGTTGGACAGTCTCTCTATTCTTCTTGTTTCCTCTCCACCCCCACCCTAATCTCTGGAAAGGTTCTTATTTATTCAGTGGAAGGAAGACAGTGACACACGCTTTGGTGACTTCCCGCCTTGACTTCTGTAACGCACTCTATGTGGGGCTACCCTTGAAGACGGTCCGGATACTTCAATTGGTTCAAAATAGAGCTGCCAGGTTGCTGACGGGGACTGGGCGTTATGTTCACATGACTCCAGTCCTCCGTCAGCTTCACTGGCTTCCCATTGAAGTCCGGGCCCAATTCAAGGTGTTGATTATGACCTATAAAGCCCTAAACGGCTTGGGTCCTGGCTACCTGAAGGAGTGCTTACGTCCATATACGCCCGCCTGCCCCCTGAGATCTGCGGGAGAGGCCCTTCTCCAGGAACCCTCCGTGAAGGAAATTAGGAGGGTAGGTACTCGGAGGAGGGCTTTCTCAGCGGTGGTGCCCAATCTATGGAATGCGCTCCCCAAAGAGGTCCGCCTGGCGCCGTCATTATTTGTTTTTCGGCGCCAGGCAAAGACCTTTTTATTCAGACGTCATTTTAATTGCTAATATTATTTGCTTAATTCTTCAGCCAGGGCAACTTATTTTATAATGTTAATGTGTTTTATATTTTTAGTGTTTTATATTTTAACTGTTGTTTTGTAAGCCGCCCCAAGGCTTCGGCGAATGGGGCGGCATAGAAATTTTTAAATAAATAAATAAATAAATAAATAAATAAATAAATAAA